>NC_051185.1:67093102-67123102 GCF_013339695.2 Rhipicephalus sanguineus | reverse complement strand
GGCGATCAGCGGTCTTTGAAACGACAGACTTCTGATCTTTCATCGAGGTTATCGAGGTGACTTGTCATTTCACGTTTGCCCCGTTTCATTGTTGCCTGGGTATGAACACGTGATCGTCGTTGTTGCCCATAGCAAGTGAAGTGTTGCGCTGCTAAGCACGTGGTAGAAGGTCCAACTCTCGGCTAGAAGGAAGGAAACAGTAGGCAGGGAACATTCCGCAACGCGAAAGAAAGAAAGGAAGAAAGAAAGAAAGAAAGAAAGAAGGAAAGAAAGAAAGGAAGAAAGAAAGAAAGAAGGAAAGAAAAAAGGAAAAAAAGAAAGAAAGTAGTGCATCACGAAGGCATACGCAAAGCTTCGCTTGCCCCCATTTTACTGATAGGCCACTGTCACCTTTTTCAATTCTTTTCTCTTTTTTCTCAGCTCCTCTATTTTTTCTGTTCCTTTGTTTCTTTATTTTTTGTCGTAAAAGACTCGTTGATTTACTCGTCATATAAATAAGTTTACATCCGAAGGGAACGCCAATGGGCTTCGTAAAAAATAAAACTGTTGTGCGGTGCTCCCGGATAATGTTGACGACTTACGGTCATTTCATTACTGCATATTCCATGCATGGCACGCGGAATTTTTTTTTTTTTTTGGACAGGATATTATGCGAACGGTGCGCTACCGCTCTTCATAACAGCTCAACCTAAAGCGACATTGGCGCGTGAAATGACGTCACTACATTCCCTTGGCGCAAGCTGCTTTTCACCTTTTCTCTTTCCCTCCATCACCGCAGGTGGTGAGGTACTGTCGCAGCTACGTATTGCTGTGCTGCCGACCGCTTTTCGCACATGTGAAGCCGCAGAACGCCAGCCATGACTGATTTTGTTTAGAGTTTTACTTTTGCTAACTCGCGCTGGCGTTGTTGCCGTGTGATGCGGCCAACGCTCCTGATTCGGCTTCGATTTCGACACGCCGCTTTGACGACGACAAAGATGAATATCGGTCCAGCTACGGGCAGGTGTCACAAGTTCAAGGATCTAATCTATTCCATTCTAGAGATCCATAGGCTTACGTGAATGTTATTAGGTTCCGCATGTCAAAACCGCAACCGCGGGCTTATAAATTCTTAAAGACCTCTTACGCTAGAATTATTCGCAAAATGAAATTTCAGTGAATCCGAATGTTATCCGTATCATCAGCGAGGGCGTCCATTCAGTGACACTCTTAAGAAAGAGTAACGGTATTTACTAACGTTCATCTTGTAAATGTTCGTCTCACCATTCTTTATGTAGTAACTGCGGGTAGTAACTGCCAAGTTAGTAACATCACTGTCATAACACTTACTGCTTAGTGTTCCTACATGCAAGGAAGTATTAATGCAAAGTTAGTAACATTACTTCCATGACACTAACTACCTTGTCAGGGCGGTTATTAACACCAGGGAACCACAATTATCTAGCAGTAGTTTAGCACCTATCTGGTGTATGTGTGCTGTCGCAGTAAATTTGAACTAAGGGTGTAACCTGCTGCAGTTACAAATTTCTTACTACTCCTTTTTGATGAGGCACGTTGACGATGATTATGAGGCTGGTTGTAGTAGAGAATTCTGGATAAATTGCTGTTTTGAATGCGGGCCAGGGTTCTTTAGCGCGCACCTTAGGTTAAGTACACAGGCTATATATATTATATTCAGTCCCGACAGAATAATCTATTCAGTCCTGACAGAAGAGCGGTTGTCGCGCATGGGATCGCGCATGCTGCCTTAGCCTGAGCGCTACGTCACAGCAACTAAACTATATAGCACGCCGTAATATCAAGGTTGTTAAGACACACGCGGATCGCAGTTTTGAGCACACAAACACGGAAGGCAATTTGAAACTCGATCTGTTTTCGTTGTGCCCGCGTCTCGGAGTTTCAAAACGTTTTGGCAAGGCGGGTGAAAGCGACCGTTGAAAGTCTGCAAGGCCTTCTCTCGGTTCATGCCGGGAAAAAAAATTAAAGAAATGAAGCCCCTCTCTACGGCTTCTCTTGCCGTTCTAGGGTCGCCTTATCGCTACCCTGACAACTGCTGCGGTAAACAGGCCGATAAGGCCAGCGCGCCAGACACTCGGGAGTAAAAGCGGTGCCTCTTGCGACCAGCGTACAGCAACCCTGGGCAACCCTCGAGCGGAGTAGGCTTGGCTTGGCTCGACTCGGTGTCAGCTCGGGTGCCGCTCGAGGGTCGTGGCCCGTGTGATTGTTCGGCGCGGCGAGGGGTCGCGACGCTGTTGTGGGGTTTTCGAGGCCGGGGATAGGGGGGAGGTATTGGGGGGACAGGTCACGTGTTTCTCACGTCCCGCGGCACGCGCTTTTGTTGGTCGCATACTGTGACGTCACCCTTCGGTAGAGTCGCGCTCGCCGTTCTCGTGGCGGCGGGATGATGGATGGATGGCTGGCGTGTGGCGGTTGTTGCATCGTGCCTTCGTTTTATTTATTATTTTTTTTGCTGCTTTTACGTTGCCGCTTCGCCGTTTGTTTGTTGCTACCATGGCAGCAAGCTCTCTGGCTCGATCCGATCTGAAGCTGTCTTTATCGCTTTAGCACTCACGTGCTGGGATTGTCCTTGATACTTGCTTCCAAAAAAGGGTCGTGTTTCCTCTTTGTTCGCATATCTCTCACGTGAACGCGGGAACGTGGGCGCGCCTTTGTGTGTGTGTGTGTGTGTGTGTGTGTGTGTGTGTGTGTGTGTGTGTGTGTGTGTGTGTGTGTGTGTGTGTGTGTGTGTGTGTGTGTGTGTGTGTGTGTGTGTGTGTGTGTGTGTGTGTGTGTGTGTGTGTGTGTGTGTGTGTGTGTGTGTGTGTGTGTGTGTGTGTGTGTGTGTGTGCGCGCGCGCGCGCGCGCGCGCGCTAGGCGTTTGGCACTCAAGTATCACTCCACTTGCTACGGAAGTGTACTTACGGAAAGAACCTCCTGCCAGTATAGTTGAGCTCCCATAATCAAACCGGCGGTGACGCAAAAAGCCAAACTTTACTCTAGTTTATGAAAAATATGAAGCAAAACGCGCGAGGGAGAGACAGAAAGTTAGGTGGGCAGATGAGATTAAGAAGTTTGCGGGTATAATGTGGTAGCAGAAAGCACAGGACCGGGTTGATTGGCGGACAATGGGAGAGGCCTTTGTCCTGCAGAGGGCGTAGTCAGGCTGATGATAATGATAATGATGATGAAAAATATAGCTATATTAGTGAATACTGCTGTAAACAATCCTGGTCGTCGCTCGCTAAAACGATCTGTAACTGCGGTGTAGTGATTATGGAATAAGTGGAAAGGAAACAAATTGCATAAAGAAACTACTTTGGCGTTGGCAGGGACAAAACGTACAACCTTCGGATAACGCCTCCGCGGAGCTCTACCGATTGAGCTACGGCGGCGGTCGTGTACCCGTCCACTTTCTTGGGTATTTCAGTGTATGTAACACTAGGAGTTTTGGCCAGCGCCGCTCCTAAGCAAACATTTGCAGCATGTTACACTCTGTAACACTTGAAGGCAAGAACTAGATGCACACTTGGTAATGCATTAAGTTGCACGATCGCGGACCAGGCTACCTGAAAGACATGACGAGGCAGAGTGTGACCGGCACGCATTTAATTACCTTGACGTTCTGAATCGATTGCATTGTTCTGAATCGATTGATTGCTTGACCTGTCTTCCTTCCACTGCTGAAGCTTTCTACGCCTCGTACGGTGTTGAACTGACTCCGAGATCGGCCCGTGTCTGACCGACCGACCATGACAGTTGATGACATCTTCATGTGACGTTATATAGTGACATCATCGTGTGATGCGACGATGACGTCATGATGATGTCACCAATTATGGCGATAGGTGACGTCATGATGACGTCACATGATCGACCAACCTCTGACCGATCCACGCTGTCAACTGTTGACGTCGTCGTGTGACGTCACATGATCGACCAACCTCTGACCGATCGACGCTGTCAACTGTTGACGTCGTCGTGTGACGTCACAAAGTCCTGCAAGTTGTGACATCATGATGACGTCACCTGTAATTACGCGATACTTTTCGCACCGCTCGTGTTCGGCGCCGCCGGCGGTCACATTTCGCGTTTCACGAGGTATATAAAGCTTTCGCCTTAAAAAGCTGTCCCTACAGTGCTCGCTTCTTGGGCAATGCCGTCGCGCGTACGCAGGGTGCAAAAGTTTCGCGATAGAGATCCACCCATCTCGCTCGCGCGTGTCCGACAGCTAAGCATACAGCACGGCATGGCGAGGAAGATGTTCGTGCCCGAAAGCGCGAGTTTTCCTGCAAGCGCGAATGCGAACGTTACGGATCGCCTACCGTTCTTCTTTTGCCTCTCTTTTCGTTTTCTTTTCTTTATTTCACTTGTTCTCGCCACCGTCTTTCACGCCCGTACACTTGAACCGGTGCCCAGAAATTCGCGTTAGCAAACCCGGCTTCCGTGGATGTCAGGCGTTCTTGCATTTGCGCGCCGCTTGGAGGTGTATAAGTATTCCACGTATGAGTGCACGCGCGGCCGTCGCACCTCCCACGACTGGCGAGGTTCTCTCTGCCTTATTAGGCGAGCGCGCTTGAATATGCCTCTCTCCGAATCCAGAATGACGGCACAGAGCAAACCGACACTGAGACCATGAAAAATGCAAAAAGCGGAAGCGAAAAAACTTTTTTCTTTTATGTCAGACGAAGCTTCATTTGCGTACACCTTACCATCGTTTAGGTCGTCTGGTGTGTCGAGTTACTGGGGCTGAACCTACAGCTGGTATAACCGAAACTGATCTGGTAACAGATACCGTTCAATCAAAGGCTTGATGGGACGAACGCGACACCAGTGCGTGATGCGCGTCATATCAAGGCAGTTAACACACTCTTTGCACTTGGAGCGATTCTCGTGATGCCGTGCCACGCCAGTCACGCGTACGTGCGTACGTAACGTTTGGGCATTTCGTCTGCGCATCCTCATCCGGGTTTGTAATCGAGGTCTGACTGAGCAGGCACAGCGGATAGAGTAGGGGAGGAGGAGGCGTTTGAGAAAGATGCCTTTCGAAAGAAGGCCTTTCCCATACCTCATATATGGGGATTTGGCGCGAGATTTCGAGAAACATAACGATGCTGACCTCCAGAATGACTGGAATCTGGACGCTGATTCTGAAATATAGAGCTATTGTTCCACGGTTATCTAGAGGTGTTATATAGAGGTATTCCAAGGGTATTGTTCCATGGTGACAGGGTTGGCTCATGAAAAAAAAAAAAAGCAAGCTTGTGACCAATGTCGTCTGGATAGCTGATGAACATACCTATTAAAAAGAATATGGGACGCGGACAGTCATGTGTTGGCCGGGCAGCTAGCGTAAGGTTTGCGGGCCACGTTTTTGAAACCCCTGGTAAAGGATAAAGCAGCAAAGGAGTGGTGAAAAAAAAAGCACAAAAAAGAGCTTTCACGTACTCGTCAAGGAGTCCACGGGGAGAAAGAAAGCACGAAAATGCTCATACACTTTTTTTAATTTTTGATGGGCTAGTTAAATAATAAATGTTTCGAACCCTCCCCAGTATAGCCAAGTTACCCAAGGGTTGCATTGCGGTGCTAAGCGCATGATTTCAATCGGACAATCTAGAAACGATTGATTTCTCGATTGTCTGATTGAAAGCCTGGGTTTATAGCACCACAACACTTGGCTAACTCGAGTATACTGGGAAGTGTTTGGAACATTTATTATCTAACTAGCCCATAAACCTTATTTATCAATAGTTCACTGACCTATCTGAATTAGCATATAACAATAAAGTTCAATGCCCCGCGACGTCTACAACGAGTACGCTTTTGCCGATACACCCCCAGTAATTGTATCGCGATATGCAATTCCCTTGATCCAGCCCTGTGAAACCTCTAGAACAGGGCTATCAAGTAAAATAAACAAAACTCCAACTGCATGCATGTTTTGGAAACGAAGTCACTGTGTGAATCGCATTGCACTAATGATAATCTTTCCGCCAGCGTGGAAGCACCGTGCCTTGGAAACCGAGATTCTCGTGTGGGATACGTAAGGCAAGGAACCGGTTGTTTCCGGACTCGCTCGCATTGTCTTGGAAGCGCGGGAGTGCGCTGTTACAAAGCCCTTTGTTTGGCCTTCAAGATGACTGCGGCGTGCGCGTCTCAAGCTGTCAAATGTGCCCATCAAAACGGGAAAAGCCGCGGCGCGCGTTAAACGTATCTTGCGTAGGCCGTGCTCCGAGACGATAACTTTTGGAGATAATCACGCCAAAATGTCGCCTGTAGTTCGCTCTGATTGGCTGGTTGAGGAAAGGCGGGGAAGGAGTCGTTGGGCAAGCGCGATTCAACGTCACGAAAAGCGTTACTGTTCTCGAAATGATCGCCTCAGGATACGGCGCCATTGTCTATCATCGCTGTATAGGAAGCTCTCAAAGAAGGGAAGACAGGCGTGGCGGTGTTTGAAACTTGGCGTCTATGACCTCTTTCCGGCGCACGCAGTCAGCAAATGCATAGCCTTAGAGATTCGCTACTCTTGTCCCGAGAGAATTATCGTTGAGGGGCGTAGATTTGGGCATATCTATTGAGGTTGGACGTTTTAACCATGTACCAACGTATAACCATATTTACGATATTTGTGAAACCAATATCACTAAATAGGATACGTGTATAATTTTTCTTTAGGTCTTTTCTGCTCGTCCACTCTTCTTTTGGCATTTGTTTGATAGTGCAAAAGATTGAAAAATTTAGGCTTGTTGGGGTATCATTGCAACCCGCCAGCGCGCAGTCACGACGAGGCCAACAAAGAAGAAAACTCCACAAATCATTGGCGTAGCCGGGGGCGGAGGGGGTG
This sequence comes from Rhipicephalus sanguineus, assembly GCF_013339695.2. Taxonomy (NCBI): domain Eukaryota; kingdom Metazoa; phylum Arthropoda; class Arachnida; order Ixodida; family Ixodidae; genus Rhipicephalus; species Rhipicephalus sanguineus. The sequence goes on along the minus strand of NC_051185.1, from coordinate 67,116,261 downwards.
CTGGGAAGGTCCCTCCCCCCCCCCCCCCATTTTTTTTCACTTTTGCATGTGTACATATACACGCACACATACAAACACACGCCCGAACATACATAAAACATTGTTGCAGCCCCCCGAAAAAAAATTTCTAGCTCCGCCCCTGCCACAGGTGTGTTCTACCTTCTTATCCATACCGTGATTGTGCGCTGGTAGCTTGCAATTTCATTCGAAGTTTGGCCCTTAAAGGGGTCATGAACCACTTTTCCAAGTAATGATCTAATGACCTTAGTATCGGAGTTTACTGCCTCTCGAATCGATTGCCGCAAAAATTTCTCGAATCCGTCAAGAATCAGCGGAGTTACGGGGGTTTGGCGCACGCTCTCAGCGCTTTCTCTCTTTTCTCGTGCCGACGAGCGCACTGGAAGCTAGACAGGGAGGGATGGCACGGCGGTAAGAAGTTACGTCAGCGTGCGTCATGAAACGCGATCGCTCTCCCGACGTGACTCGCATACGCGAGTGCGGCTACCGTGTAAAGTTAGCAGACTCAGGAGTGCGGCGCGGGCAAATGGCGGCACCCCGTGGCAAGAAGCGCATCTCATCCGGCTATCGGCCAATAAGCATGCTATGTCTCCGCGACGTCAACGTGCAGACGCCCCGACCACCGACGAGAGTAAGAACCGGCCTCTCTTTGAAAAGTAGGCGCCTGAGGAAACGGCAACTTCGCGCTCCGCTTGTGGCTTTACGCGGCGCGCTCGACTGTAATATTTTGCAGAGCGGTTCACAGCCGTGTCAGCTTTCAGCAGGTTGTGTTTTTTCAACAAGCCCAACGGGTGCTTCATGACCCCTTTAAATGTACTATGTTTCTTGCTGCTTTAGATATATTTCTTCACGATTAGTTTCAACCTTTACACATGCTTTTGAGAGCTTGGTATCAGCTTGATTCCCCAGCTTTTGCATTTGTTTAATGCTACCACTTTGTGCTTTATACCCAACATTTGTGAACGCATTTTAGAATTGCTTCTCGGAACAAGAATATAATACAAAATTATCAGCCCGCGTATTTTCCCTATTTCTTCTTTTACAGGTCGCAGCACACGTGCCTATATTGGCTACGTCATCAATGTCGAGGTTTGCCAGTTATGAGAAAGAAAGAGAGAGGGAGGGAGATAAGAAGCTTAATGGCATGCTGAAGGTGTTAGCCTGATTGATCACCCGTCCTGCTACTCTGGATGTCGGGTCATAGCTGCTATCACATAAGCGCAAGAATAGTATGCACGCGTGTGCGGTAGATACTCTGTATAGGTGAGGTCGTTTCATTGCCTCCGTTTTTCGCGCTGATTTCTACTATGAAGAGACATTAAGTAGGTTTCGCTGAGGTACGTCTGTCGACTTTCGAAACAGCAGCGTGATTCTCGTGGTGCCTAGCGGGAAAATGGCGGTTTTCCCCGGGTTGAAAGAATGTGCCGCAACTGCAAGCTCGAGCCACTTCAGTCAGGTTTCCTTTTCGTACGTATGCTTTTAAAATTTATGCCTATCTCAAGGCCTCGCATATCGGATTACACGGACTATCCAACAGAGCAGATCACACTGCGGGACTAACGAAGCAAACACAAAAAAGTCGGGCTTGTTATCGGTGGGGGGGGGGGGGGGGGGGGGGGGGGGGGGGGGGGGGGGGGGTATACCCTTGGTGTAGCGTTTTCGGGGTCGACAACTTTCGTCCGCGCATACGCGGGATCACTTTCGCGCTCTGATCAAGCGGTGCCGCTCCGCGTATCAACGGAAACGGGAGGCCTCGAGTTTTCGAGTGAATAAGCTCTGTTGTCGAACTGTCGACGTCATTTTTACGTCACGTGGCCGCCGCGCCAAGCGTAACGAAGAAAAAAAAACACAACAGAGAAACTGTGAAGGGAGAAAGAAGTCAATCACACGCAGTGCTTCCAGAGATTTTCTCTCCCTCTCTCTCGCTCTCTCTGGTTCAAAGACCCGAGTGTTTCTGGTATTATCGGTCCGATGTGAATCACTTGCTGTTGTCTTGCTCTCTTGAAATGCGTACACGTCCTGGGACTTACTTCACGTGGAAAACTTGCTTGCTGCGTCCGTCCGTTACAGCAGCAACTAGGTGTGCTTTGGTTTGAGCAAGTTCGTGCGACATCGGCAATGTGATATAATAATTGTTGGGGTTTAACGTCCCAAAACCACGATGTGATAATGAGGGACGCAGTAGTGGAGGGCTCTGGAAATTTCGACCACCTGGGGTTCTTTAACGTGCACTTAAATCTAAGTACACGGGCCTCAAGCATTTCCGCCTCCACCGAGAATGCGGCCGCCGCGGCCGGGATTCGATCCCGCGACCTTCGGGTCAGCAGTCGAGCACCATAACCACTAGACCACCGTGGCGGGTTGACATCGTCAATGTTAATCAGCACAAAAGGTGAAGACACAAACAAAAAATGGTCCTGTGTGTGCGTGTTTTGTGGTGTCTTCGTCTTTAGCGCTGATTAACTTTACGGAACAAGTACTTGCTGACGAGAGCTATACAGTATAGCGCCAAGTGCGTCTAGCTAAGACAGACAGACTCGGTGACAACAACGAGCGCTTGTCACTGTCTCTCATTGAGCCTGTCGTCCTTAGCTTAGCACTACAGCTATCGCTATTGTGCGCAGGTGGAGGGGAGGGGGGGGCGCCGCCGCCTGTGGCATATGTGCCCCATGTTGGGTTAGATTCCTGCTCCAACGCTGAAATTTTCTTTACATTCATCGGGATTTTTCGCTCAAGGACAGCACCGACTTTTCGCTCACGGCCGACGCCGACACCGCATTTCCTGCAAAACGGGCTCTTTAATGCTATCGCGTTAATATAATTGCAGTTCGAAGTCAGCGCTTCTCTTCCCTAGCTTTAGTTCGTTATCTGCTGGTGCTATCTTTCCTTTTAAGTCTGAAGTCTTAGATGGGTCATATATATAGAACGCGAAAACTGATCGTATAGGCATCGGCGGCGTCAACACCAGTGATGCAAGAAATCACCTTGTAACCTCACCATGTGACGTCATAATGACGTCACAGATAGGCAAATTAGGTGCCATAACGTCATTGTAACGTTACATAACGTGACGTCACGTCATGACGTCATCTCGTGACATCGTCACGAGAAGCCGATCACGGAGGCAGTGCAAAACCATTTGAGGTGTCGAAAGCTTTCGAAGGGGGCGGGGGAGGATCAATACATCGACTGAGAACAAAAACTATATAATTAATGAATGAATGATTCACTCCAGCAGAAGATACAGGAAATGGGCCTCGAGCGAAAAGCTACAATGGTAGCTTGAGAAGTGCACGAGGCCCAGTAGAGGAAAAAAACCACGCATCTCCACGAAGTGAATCATGACGAGTGGGCGAAGCTATGGGTATCGTATGGGTGAGTCAATTCACCGTACGTTACCCGAGCGTTGCCCCATATAATGTAAATTGAGTGGCATAAAGAGTCGACGACAAAGCTAGGTCCTAAGGTCCATAATGTCTACGTTGAAGTCGCCGACTAGTATAAATGGTTTGTGCTTATAGGTGTTTTATATTGTTCCGTCACAATTACGAATAATGTGCGTCTATTGTAAACCTTTTTTTTTTCATTCACATACGCACATACATGTTTCGACTATAGCAACGGTTTTCTATATACCGTGACAGTGGACAGTGATAGCCGACGACAAAGCTAGGTCCTAAGGTCCATAATGTGTACATTGAAGTCGCCGACTAGTATAAAGGGTTCGTGCTTGTAGGTGTTTTATATGGTTCCGCCACAATTATGATTGATATTAGTCTATTGTTAAACCTGATGTTTCGATTTTACACGGTGCTGTGCCGTGCGCGCGGACGCCATACGGACAAGCCTGGGACTTAAGGTGCTTCGCCCCTAAAAGATGAAGACGGCTTTCGCCTACGAGTCGTCTTTGGCGAATGCATAAGAGACCTTGTGAGCCTTTTTTTTCACAATTCACGTTGTTAAAGGCTGCGTCTGTTGGGTGGCCATCCCACGGGCCAGGACATCGTCATTTTGATGCAGTTATTGCACAGATTTAGTTGAGCGTCCGCAACAGCTTTACGGACGCAGCCTGCCATAGGAAATGGCTGGCAGGCTGCCTCCACAGAGCTGCCGCGGACGCCCAACTAAATCTGTGTGTTGTCAACGTTACATGATTAGCGTTGGTTATTACTACCCCCATATCAGCTGTGGAGCAGCGGGCGCTGCACTGTGCGACTTTACCCAGTTAACTCTGAAACCGTGTACGATAATATCCAAGGCTAAATCAGATTCCGCTTCAGAATTTTTTCGCGCCATATAAGAAATGCTAACTGACGCGTGCTGTGTCACGAGTTCCCGGTGGATGTTTCGTCAATGCGCAGGATGGCGGCACCTGTTTGAGTATATTTGTGAAAGCGTTGAAGATTTAGGCAGAGCAAATACGAAGGCTGTGGAAGACCATATATAATCGCGGCTGCTGCTCAGTGATTTGTGCTGTGTCGCAACCGTTTCATGGGGCTTTTTCATGGCTCACTGCTCTGCCACAGTGGAGTACATATAGCACTCTAAATCGTGAACAATATTTCGAAACACATTGTCCCATGTTCTGCGCGACCGCCACAGGTACGGTTGGTCTGTCGGCCTAAACACTTGAGGACGGCGTAGCGCTCCCATATCGTAGACTTCTGAAAATGTTCTCCATTTTAACAGAGGAGCCGTTTTATAATCGACTTACCGCCGCATAGCGTTCGCAAAAACTGTGATCATCACGCCGGAGCGCGCTTCTGTTCGCCATCATCCACTTCGCTCGGCGAACACGTGCGTCGCTGTTAGAGGAGATAGAAAAAGCAGAGATCAAGACAGAGAGAAAAAAGAAAGTATAGAAGCAGAGAGAAAAAGGAAACCAGAAATACAGAGAAAGAAGGAAGGAAAAAGGAAGATGAGGCGAACGTGAAGAGAAAGAGAGAGATACAAAGAAAGGGAGAGAGAGAAGGATAGATGAAAAGTGGAACGTGACGTAATATCACGAAGCACTGGTCACGTAACATATTCCCGCCAATTCCATTTCGTTTAAGCGGGGAAAGGACACGAGCATGAGAAGCCAGCCTCTTTATCGGGAGTCCGAATGCTATAGCTGCGCTGTTTGATCCAGCCTTGCAGCACTAGTGCAACCTGAGCCAATTTTTTAATGGCGTAGACATTTCTATGCGGACTCAACGAGATAACTGTTGTCCTGTCGCGTAGGACGATCATCGTGATAAAGAAATTAGTTAATGAAACAAAATAAACGTTCTTGGCGGGACTACGTTTGAACCTTGGCCCCCAGACTTCGAAGGCGAGTTCCATGACTACTACACGCTTGTAGAACGCGAACATATTTGAACCGTATGAATATGTTATACCCGCGGTGCAAAAAAAAAAAATAGTGTAAAATTAACACTTTCTATGAAGAAAGGTAGATAGACAATAAACTTTATCGAGGTCCTGAAGAAATCCGCCACGTTTCATAGCAGGAGGATCTCGGGCCACTCCCACGTAGGCACGGGGAGGTCCATCCTCACCGCCGGGTCGTGAGCCTTCTGCGCAGCCTTGAGTTGTAGTAGGACCGGGCCCTTGATCATGGAATAAAATTCATCTTCTGGGGATTCTTGGTGCTTTCCCTGTAAAGAGGGGTGCCTACTGAGGCTTCGTTTTCTAGGACAATATGCAAAGCGGACGTGTAGAATTGTAAACAGAGGCAAAATTTACACTTTTCGAATATTGATTGCCGAACTCGCGTTTCGCTGGTCGCGGGATGCGCCGCCTAAGGGGGTCGTTCCAGACGCTGGCGAATGCTGGGAAGGAAACGAAAGACGCCATATCAATGACTACCGAAAACAGCACTCTAAGGGCGGCGACAGCCTACAATGAATACTCCCAGGGTCCCTTATGCAATCGCCTAAGACGACTCGATAGGCGAAGGACATCTTCTTTTTCTTTTCAATCGATGTATTGACCCTCCACAGCCCTCTTCCGAAAGCTCTCTGCACCTAACGTGGTTTTACACAGCCTCCAACATCGGAGGCATTGCATGCGATAGTATCTGCACCTCCCCTTGTTTTGCACTGCCTCCGGGATCAGCCCTCCTTTGACCAAGCAACGATGCCATGTGATGACGCCATCATGCGACGTCATTTTATGAGACGTCACATACATTGGTGATCTTTGTGATGACGTCATATAGTGATGTCATCACATTATTGTGATTTGTTACACCACTCGTGTTGCATCACTCGACGCCGCGGGACGGCGACGGTCAATTTTCGCGTTTGATGAGGCATCTAAGGCTTTCGCCTTAATGCATTATACGCTTACATATCACTGAGACAACTCCCCGAGGAGATTCTGAGTGGATTGACTGACCTTTCAAGCTGGTGATGTTCTAAAAAAAAAAAAAAAAACCTCCTAATCGACAAAGCCATCTTCACCCACAGCTGGTGCGCACCAAAGAAATAAATAATAAAATGAAATAAATGTTCTTTCCGGGGCTAGGGTCTGAACCCGATTCCCCTCGGTCCAAAAGCGAGTGCCTTGAACACTAGGCCACTCGCCCATGCTAGCCCAATGTGAACTGAAGTATACAAGCGCGTTTTACGAAGATCTTAAAAAAATAAATAAAACAATCGGGAAGCAGCACAATTTCTGTGGGCGCTTCATTGCAATATTTTGTGTTCGCGGACTAAGCGCGATCCGCTGGACACTCTGAACAACGCGTAAGCTCGATATCAAGGATTGCAGATTTCAAGAAAATTCCGACTTCGACAAAACTGTATTCCTAAACCGCATTTCCACGATCGCGTGATGACCCTTTTGTTCGGAAGTTCTACAGGCTGACGATCGCTGGGAAGAACAGGAAAGATGCAATGCCGATTCAGTCCGAAAACAGCGTTCTGGGTACGGCCGGTACCTAGAAAGAAAGAAATAAAGAAAGAAAGAAAGAAAGAAAGAAAGAAAGAAAGAAAGAAAGAAAGAAAGAAAGAAAGAAAGAAAGAAAGAAAGAAAGAAAGAAAGAAAGAAAGAAAGAGAAGAAGGAGCACGTGAGGCACGCCCACGCCCACCCATTTTCCCGATTGGGGTAGGGTTCCAGAAGTTTTTTTTTTTTTTGCGACACAGAAATGTAGCTAAATCGCCTTCACTGTGTTTTTTGAGCAGACTATGACAAAGTACGCTAATTCGACTCTATTTTTTTCTAAACGGGCTGTGACACTGTGAAATCGCTCTTCGTTATGAAACACCACATATCTATCTATCTATCTATCTATCTATCTATCTATCTATCTATCTATCTATCTATCTATCTATCTATCTATCTATCTATCTATCTATCTATCTATCTATCTATCTATCTATCTATCTATCTATCTATCTATCTATCTATCTATCTATCTATCTATCTATCTATCTATCTAAAACCGCGAACGCAGGCGAACACTTTTCCTATCGAGAGTGTTATAGTTAGTTGGTGTTTTATTGTCCCAAACCACGATCTGATCATGAGGGACCACGTACTAGAGGGCTCAGGAAATTTCAACCACCCGGGATCCTTTAACGTGCCCCTAAATCTAAGCACACGGGCCTCCAGCATTTCGCACCCGCCGATATGCGGCCGCCACGGCCGGGATTCGATCCCGCGACCTTCGGGTCAGCAGTCGAGCACGATAACCACAAGAACACCGCAGCGGGTTTCCTACCGAGAGTGCTCGGCATGCGACCGCCGTGCGCACGCACCTCCGGCAGGGGTCTCTGTGGTCGCGCATTTACGAGCTACGTGCGGTCGCACGCTGATGATGACGTGTGCGCGACGAGTGACATGGGCGTGCCGGATGGAGCGACGCGCGCCCGCTTCGGCTGTCAACTGTGGAGGGGGTTTTACCGGCCGTCGCGTGTACGTGCATGAAATTTTCGCTGCGGCAGCTGCCTCCGCACACTTCCTGACGAACCGCAGGCGAGAGAAGTGCGTCCATCTCATTATGAGAAGTACAGTGCGCGTGTTTATTTTTTCTTTGTGTTATCTTCCTGACGGTAGAGGAAAGACTTCGTTGTGTTTGCTTTTCCTTGTGGCTTCGAATATTTTTTTTTATATTTCGCGTATTCTTCTTTAAAGGTTATTTGAGTAGCGCGAGCTGTAGCGATTTGATTTCCTGATTTCTCTCGTGCTTTATTCTTTCTTCTCGTGTTATTTCAGTCTGTCATCTCGTACTGTCCTCTTCGAGTTCTTTAAGCGTTTGCGTATCTGCCTTCCGGAAAGTTCTGTAGGCGTTGCGGCCCTTCGCGTGACAGTCGCCACTTTTCCGCTTGCTTTATCTTAGTGCCGTACTTGAAGCGCTTATTGCACGTCCAGAAACGTAATTATACGAAGAGGAACGTTACTAATGCCTTGTAATACAGTTTTCTTTCTTAAAGAACGTTGTCCTACAACATGAGTGAGTTACGTTTTTGCGTTGTCCGCCTGAAGTTGTAAACCAATTTACAAGCATATGGGTGTTTTTGGTGTCTGTAACTGGCACCTTCACACCACACAAAATGGGCATAACACACAGGGTTATACCCTTACCGAGAGCGTTTCGCCAACATTACGCGCTTTCACGGTCCACTTTTTAAGGGCGTAGTAGTATCAGCACGTCCTTTGTTTCTGTAGCAATAGAAATCACTAGGAAAAAAAAAAAGAGGTCATATGCGCATGGTGTCAGCAGGCGCCTCGTTTCGGCGGCTCTCGACGGAAAGGCTATTGTACCCTTCCAGAACGCATACATGCCGTCAAATTGTGCACTACACGGCTTCCACGCGCTGAAAGCCCCCACTTAGTCTTAGATCGTGGCATAAGGAGGGTGACAGACAGAAACTGCGATGTACCGTGAAGGAAAAATTACACCATCTCCCACTGAAGGGAACCATGTGCGAATGCGAAGCAGCGCATGGGCGACTTAAAGTTCCGTTCATCACGGGCACCTTGCCCGATGTTAACGCGTCCTTGCAAGCGGAGCACGCCATGAATTCACTGTAGTTGCCGTTGCTGTTACTCGTTCCGAACTCTTGTTAGAGAACGCCACGCGGGTTCATCGCGCGTCTGCAGAACCTCGTTCCCCGACGCCATCACGTGATTGGTGACAGAGTGTAAGGGGGAGAGGCCACAGCGTCTAATTGAGCCCCTTACGAAGGCCCGAACGGGCTAACGTGTGCCAGCACACATGGTTTTGTCTGCGTTACGCCAAGCTAGGACAGCATACGGCAGCCCGGGCCCCTAAAGTGCTCTGCACGTATCATCATCAAGGCGGTCGAAGAACAAGAGGACGAAGACCTTTCCTTGGCGTGAGCGCGTGCTCAGATGGCTATGCTAGGTGGGACGGTCGCCACTGGAACTACGGACACAGCCCAGCGCAAAAGCTGCTGCGCATCTAAAAGGTCGTCGATTCCGCCATCTCAATCTAGGCATGTATCCTTGAGGCACGGCTTTAACTGCGGACATGTTGCGAGCACTGCACGTTGGGTGGTACCACAATGAGGAAGCAGTGTTCGTCAACAGCCCCAGAGAATGCTAGATAGGCGGTGCTTAAGATAAGCCACGGGTCCTGATAGGATACCTTGCGCTCCGTCTCGCAAACTCGTACAGGGCAGCGAAAAAACAAAGGAACAGTACCTGTTAAGACTATCAAGTTCTTGCTTGCAGAGCGGTATACGCGATGCCCAACGGCTCAGAGTGATCTTTTTGAAACGCGTGGTGGTTTACAGATATGAACAACCTGTAGACCAATAAAGCGCATTTCAAAAAAGATACTCTGCTGCTGCGACGAAGGAACGTTGAATGTAACTATAAGCTATTGTTTCATAATACACTCTGCCGCTAGCATGAGCTGTGTGCAGGGTGCCCCATTTCCTCATAGGGGGGGGGGGGGGGTCGAAGCTATTGCAGCGCCCCCCTTCCACGCCATTCGTCGAGTTCGAAAGAAAGCCAGCTTGTCGGTGCACGCAAAAATGAAAATTATTAAATTAAGTGATGACGCGCTTCCCACAACGGCCTGCCTTTGGTCCCCGGCTTTCCCAAGGGTAAAGATTGGTAGTAAACAGCTCTGGGAATATAACACCAGTGATCCTCGGCCGCCATTGTCGTCAAAAACCTGCTTGGCCGAAGCCTTGCACTTTACACAATGACGAGACAGGCTCAACTGATAAACGGTGTCTGGCAGACTAGGCGCCCCCCTTAGGTGATTAGTCCCGATTCTCCCCTCGTGCGCACGCCTAAGGACGCTAGTGTCTATGGGAGCTGCAACGCTTGGCGCTTCAGCTAGCTTGGGAATTAATGGTAGCGCATGGGTTTGCTTGAGCTTCGTTCTTTCAGCTCCGTTTGGATTGCAGCTGCTCTGTCGCAAAGCGATGTTCACGAAGTTCAGCGGATGTTCCGCAGTCCAACTTTTCCACATTGACCCCTTTTTGGCTCACCAGTTAAAATCAGCTCACGAAGTGCAATTCAGCCAGTGTTTTATAGAGAAAAGAAAACCCAAAACAAAACAATAAGCAAAGCTTGAAGTGCGTTCGAAGCCGCTAGCTCGTAGTCTAGGCATATCCATTCATTACCCATCATTCCCACGGTGGCTGGACGATCGCAGCACCGAAACTTCCTCTAGCAAATATTGCAGGAAACTATATACCCTAAAGGTACGAAGACACCAGAACGGGAACAAGAAGATAGCCACAAAAGGGGGAGTGCTGTTGCCCTGTTACAGTCGCCGCCTTGTCGCGCTGTTTCAAGTTACATTCTTCGTGAACCACCCCGCTCCGATCAAGCTGTTGCCACAAGGGTCGTTGCCTCGCATGCACCGAAAAGACAGCAGCATACAACAAGGCGGGCGAAGTATAATGAAAAATGTTGCAGTGGCTTAGCTCGGCTATGCCAGGATAACGTAGGGTTAGCAAAGGTTCAGCTAATTACTCTTAGCTTTCCTGATTGTCTAGGATTAGCTTGATTATCATGCTTACTGCTGCTCCAATAACACACACACAGTATACGTATTATGTGGCACATGTATATTTATTTTTCCAGGCAACTACTTCGGGATCCGATGAGTAAGCTTCTCCGCTCTTCTGCGCCGTTGACCAGCATTTGCGCTCTCCTTCTCCATGGCTATCCACACTGGCAAACGCCAGTCAGAGGCGCTATCAAGCGGCTCCAGCGCAGTGTCAGACGGCGACTGCACAGCGAAAGCGAATAGCTGCGCGCGCGCCGGCTCCAATACGTCTGCCAACGCTACGACGTCACTCCTCTGGAAAGCGCAGACCGGCGGCGGCGGAGTGCGCGGAACTCGCCGCCGCCAGTGCGTGACATCACTGATCCTCGCGCATGCGCAGCACGGCTGTGGAGGATCCACGTGAAACTGGCTCGGCTAGGCCAGTGTAGCTAACGATACAATAATTGTGTGGGTTTAACGCCCCGAAACCACGATTTGATTATGAGAGACGCCGTAGTGGAGGGCTCCGGAAATTTTAACCATCTGGTGATCTTTAACGTGCGCCTAAATCTAAGTGCACGGGCCTCAAGCATTTTCGCCTCCATCGAAAATTCGGCGTAGTCTCCCCGCCTAAAGGGCAGCAACTTGATCACCAGGTCACTGGGTCAGCACTGCGCCACACGAATAGGCCTAATTTTCGATAAATCCCAGAACGCCCCGCCGGCGCGCGAAGTACTATGGGAAAATTGTGTACGTCGAGCGAGCCGGCTGTTTGGTCGCCCGCTGCTCGTTGGCGCTGTGGGAGCACGAAACGAAAAGAACACGCCGCCGCTTCTTCGATATTCTTAAATCGCAAATACTAGACATATCTGAATGCACCTGTATGTATCTCTAAGCATGAAATCTGAAAAGAATAACGCAGTCAGTGTAGACGTTACCGAAATGATGCAAATTGGATCGGATATAGGAGTTAAGTGACATGTACTACATTATCGCGCGCCCATACCGTCAAGACGCACTATCGTGAGAAATATGAGTTGGAACACCGAATTCAGGTTCATTCAACGATTAGCCCTAATTGTAATGTACTGATATGAATGTGATGCATAGAATTGCAATGGGTACCTTTCCGCTTGAGCATTTAGTGCCATGAACACCTTTGAGCTTGCCAACTGCGTTTAGCCACTGTTACCTTTAAAAGGTAATTTAAGTGTTTCATATCACATTGCTAACGACTATACTATCTATATATGGTACGGTCATCTGTGAGCCAACGCCCGAAAACATAACAGGCGTTAGTAAAATCCAACAGCCGCAGTAAGTGTCAACAAATAGCGGTGGACGCTTATCGTTTGTTACCTATGGTGCGAGCGACGCGAACACTGCCTAGTGAACTCATCTTGTTTTATTAGATTCCGACTATACACTCTATCGCGTACTCTTTAAATATCAGAACCTCACCTCGTGCTCGTCAACACGTCGATAGTGTCGACGGACGTCCATTCCAAATGCATCCGCGAGTTGCATAGACCACTCCCCGACTTTACCTAGGAAACCTATTTGTATCGTTTTTGTATTTAATTTAATCCCTAGGACATACTGGCTCAAAAGAGAGAGAGAGAGAGAGACAGACAGACTTTGGAGTCCCTCAGCTGGTCCAACAATGGCATGCGGAAACGATATAGACAGATAGAAATCGTAGAGAGGCCGTCGCAGATAAACACTGAAGAAATTCATGATTGAATCACGCAGTAATATGGTTGCACCTTGCCAAATTCACTTGATCTGAGAAGTGCTGGTACGGCGCCAGCGGAAGCAGAAGCTTGAGGCCCACGCGCTCGTCGCGGCGGCTGGTGCGGCGTTCGGTGGCTCTCGTATGTTGAAGGTCTATTGGGTGCAACGGGTTCTGATGCATGGCAGTTCCGCACGCCGTATACTGCAAAGTGCGACTGGCCCGCCACTGACTTTTCAACAAAGGTGAACCTCGACAGCACGTTCTGCGACTGTGGCGACCTCTATTCAGTGACCGGAGTTCAAAACATCTTCAATACTTAATCTGTATCACTGTACTGCCACGTCGAGCGGCTGTGGCACCCATATGTACGGTTTCATTGGTGGTGTTGTCCGGGCAACAATAGATGCCAGCGACAGCGTCAGTTTGTAAAAACTCCCACTTAAGTTTGTAAAGCAAGCGTAAACCGGTGAAATTGATTAAAAGGTATGCATTGCCGACAGAGCTCAGTATCCCCTTTTAAAATTATATTAGATAGATGAAAATTAAGCGTATGATCTTTAAGCAACATTTCCTTCACCTGTCGAACTTTTGCGTGCTCATCGAAATGGGGTTCTCTGTGAATACACCAGCACCTTGCGGCACTCAGTGGCGGCAAACCGTTGGTTAAACTGTGTTAGCCGCCGTTGAGTGCCTAGCAAATAACTACAAAATGAGATGATCGGCGGGGGATGCAAATGACACGTTACCTCAACGTTGTGCACAGGAACAAACGCATCTGTGTCAACCTGCGGCTGCTACTACTCCATTGCTAATAATGATAATGCAAATTATTTTTATTCGCAGTCATAGAGCATACTAATTACCAAGGGCTGGTTGGACCCATAGCCGAAGGCTAGTTGGGGGTCCAATGAGAACAATAATAATTATTATTGGGGTCTAACGTTCTAAACCCACGATATGATAATGAGGGACGCCGTAGTGGAGGGCTCCGGCAATATAGACCACCTGGGGTTGTTTAACGTGCACCTATAAATATAAGTACACGGGCCCCAAGCATTTTCGCTTCTATCGGAAATGCGGCCGGGATACGATCCCGCGTTCCGTGGTCAGCGGTCGAGTACCGTAACCACTAGACCGCCGTGGTGCGTAAAAAAAAAGAGATTATTAATTACGAGTACATAAGACACATCACGTGCGCACACATATCTTCATTACACCATAAAATTTGATGGAAAGTATAAAGGAATGCAGCATAGCGAGAAACATATTGAGTACTGTTAATTTTTAAGGTAAACATGTCGAAGCACTGGTTAATAAATAAAAATTATTATTAGTTGTAGTATTACTATAATGGCAGGGCTTGTGTCTTTGTTTGTCTATTTAAACATACCTTACAGGGCCCAATGGGGCGTTGAGTAAGGGGGCCTTGATAAGGCTTATATAAGCAAAAAGTAGCAACATTGTATGAAATATAGACGGTCCATTATGCATTCGCCTAAGACGACTCAAAGGCGAAAACAATCCTGTGATTTCATCATGTGACATCATGCCATGACGTCATGATGTGACGACGTCGCTGAGACAAAGTCACATGGGTTCCTACAGGGAGCCTTGCGAGAACTTACACGAGACCTTTGTGAGCCCTACGGTCTGGCAGAGTCTCGCGGTCGTTAGCACATGGCCACTTAAGGCTTTCGCCTTAGGGGTGGTAGGATGCTTAATATTGTATTGTATCTTATGCTTTACTTTTTTCACAAAACCAAATAGAGTTGCAGAGGGCGAATGGGGAAAAAGTGGCTCATAAACGCTTGACCAGCCCCAAAACCCGCACAAAAAAACATATAGGAACAGCAGAGCGGAAATGCAGTTTTTCCAGCAGGTTACGTATTATACATAAGATACACACTACACATATTATGCAACATAAAAAGAAAGCTTTTCACTAAACTGCATAACATAAATGAAGGAATGTTACATACAAGAGAAAAAGTCAAGAATAACATGAGAAGGACAGGACAAAATATCAATGTTGCCAACAGTCAGGTCGTTTAGTAGACGAGGTAATCTTGAGCGCAACATTTGAGATCCGTAGTTAGTACGAGATTGTGGTACCCGCCAATATTCTGGTCTTCTATAGCATTATAAAGCAGCTTCATGCTGTGTCAGGTATTCACAGCGTTGACCCAAACCGTGTCACTATCATCTCTAAGGCCCTCGGTCCCTCAGTTCTCGTTCCGGTTACACTTGTTTGCTATTATTCATTACAACAAATCGTAACAAACGGCTACGCATGAGACGGAATGTATGCATTCACACACGTGACTCGATCCATGAGGCATGCATGTCTCGGCCGTCGCCTCGTCGTAGTGTTGTGTCCTGCGGAGTTCTCTCACGAGTGCGCCGCTAACCTTGGTCTTCTATGCCGTCGTCCATTCGCTCGCCGTCGTCAGAGGCTGCAGCCAGCCAGCAGGAAGTGTGTGCGAATGTGTCTGCTGCCGGGGGCGCTATCGCGTTTCACCCAGTCACACGATAACGCGAGAACCAAGTTATGCTTTCTCCATCGCCTAGTAGTACCTCGCTTTTATATTCGGACTGTCTTTTTGTTTCCTTAGCTTTTTTTTTGTTTCACTGTCCTTTTTTTCTCTGCCTAGATTTCTCGCGATCTGTCTGGCCCGTCCGTCACGGGCGCTTGACGACGTCTCCGGAGCATTGAGAAAGAGGGACGTGTTGCTTGAGCGAGAGATTCGAGCAAAAACGATACGGTCGCCTTTCGGCGTTATTGTTTATATTTTGTCTTTTTTTTTCGCGAGACGATAAATACAACGGGGGCATCGTATTCCTTCCTCGCATGTTTTTCTTTTCGCTTCGCTGCCTAGTGTAATTATTTATCGAAAGCTTCCTTGTGTGTACGTGTCATGTAGTTTATCATTGTCATCACCATCATTGCAATCTTCCTCCTTACGGGTCGTGGTAGTCTCTCGGTGTGACTTCCGCATTGGGCAGTCACGCTCCCTGAGTGCTTTTGACGGATTGTTTGTTTTCGTAGCGAGGACGCGCGTGTTGCGCCAGCACTTGTGGAGAAGTGCGTGCAGCATTTGCGGAACTTTCCAGCGTCTGGCAGCGAACCGCCAGGGTGTTGTGTGAAATGTGCGTGCGCCGGCGACTGGGACATTTCTCAGTGTTTTTACGCCTGAATATGTCGGTTAGGCAGGTCGTAATGTAGGCTCAGTGAGCAGTGGCGTAGCCAGGGGGGGGGGGGGCACACCGGGCCCGGGCCCCCCTCCCCCCCCCCCCCCGCCGAAACATTTTGTTAGATGCGAAGCATCTTATGGTGGAGTTCAATCCGGTGGTGGTGGTGGTGGTGTGCGGCGAAACCACCCTTACTGCGCATGCGCAAACCCTCTCCACACACCTACTCTCCACTCCCCCTCCCTATCAACACACTCCTCCCACTAATCGTCCCCCTCTCCACTTCCCCTCTGAAACGCGGGCTCGACATGCCGAAACGCTGCTTCGCATCGCCTCATGGTCCCTTTTATCGGGAGATCGTGTAATTTTTTTTGCTATGGCATACAGAGGCCAAAATGACACTTGACCACATCTGCCTGCCCGGCTCCCACTTCAATTCAAGGAGGTGCCCCCCCCCCCCCCCCCACGAAAAAAATTTCTGCCGACGCCTTATCAGTGGGTGCTTCACAGTCTGCAGATGTGTACACGACTTCGTTGGATCGAATTATTAAGGCGGAAGCCGTAGATGCCTCATCAAATGCAAAAATTGACCGTGAGCGTCAGCGTCCCGCGCGTTGGCGTCAGCACGAGTGATGCAAAAAAAAATCATCATCTCGTGATGACGTCACTATATGACGTTACAGATCGCCAAAGTATGTGACATCGTGATGACGCCATCATGACGTAACATGTCGTGACGTCACATGATGATGTCATCACATGACATCGTCGCTTGGTCAAAGGTGGGCCGATCACGGAGGCAGTAGAAAACCAGGTGAGTTTCAGAAAGCGTGCAACGCCTCCGATCCTGGAGGCCGTGCGAAACCACGTTAGGTGCAGAAAGCTTTCGGAGGGAGGTGGGACAGTGTAAGTACAACGACTGAGAAGAAAAAGATGGCTTTCACCTACAAGCCGTCTTAGGTGAATTAAGGAGCCATGTGAGTTTTTCTTCCAGCGATCGTGTTCTCGTTCAGCTGGAGTGCGAGAACGCCCGTTGCAGTTACATTTTTGAGAAAGTCACGAAGAACCTGCGACATCCTCTTAATTTTATCATCATGTCCCCTCACCACAATGCGCCTTAGCTTCTTGCGAATTGGTTGGAAACTTAGTTTAGGTGCTGGGCCTTCGAACACCATTAACGGAGCCAATGAAAACAAGGACGCAAAAACTAGCCCACCTTTCAGTTTTGGAATGTCGAACAACTATAATTGTTATTATGCTTAGCCTACATCTTTGCTTTAGGCGTTTGCTCAGGACGCCATGGCAACATAACGACAGACCCACGGGCCTCACTATACCGTTCTCTGTTGGACAACATAATCTGTTTGTATGTGCCTCTGAATATCGTTTACTTTAAAGGCGCGCCTTTCGAATAATGAGTGCCTGTTGCTTTCGGCGTAGCGGGCTTCCATATCCTAAAGAGCGTACCAGCAGAACTTCCGGGCGTCTCCGCATGCTCGAGAGTCACGTGACCTGAACAGAAACGTCTCGCATGACGTCATACCACCGCCGTAAAGTTTCAATGAAAGGGGAGGTTCTGCCTGGCTCGCTATCGCTATAAGTATCGCTATTTTCCCGGTGTTGGGCCTTTGTCATAGGAGGGGGGGAGGGGTCAGTGACCTATGCCGTGCCGCTTCGCGGTTTTCACTCTTTTGCCAGCATCAATACTGCCAGAACCGCAGAGTCGACAGCGACGGGCCGCTCTACCATTGACGTCACACGTTTCTGTTCAGGTCACGTGGCTATCTCGCATGTGACAGTGACCGGAGGTTCCCCTATTGCGCGTATTGTGCGGGTATGGAAACACGTTTCGGCTCACAACCATTAGGCCACGAACTTCAAATCAAAGGTCACGCGGTCCCTTAAGCATCCGCCTAAGACGACTAGAAGGCGAAAGCCACCTTATTCATCTTCTTTGTTAGCAACAACCTCTCGGTTTGGGCGACTCGGTCCATTTTGTCGAATAATTTCGTTCTTCTCAGTGGATTGTATTGATATCCCTCACCGAAACCTTTCTGCACCCCTCGTGGATTTGCAGTGCCTCAGGGGTCGGCCCACCTTAGACCAAGTGACGATGTGATGACGTCATTATGATCATGGTCACAATGGGAGGTCACGTTATGTTAAGTCACAGTGAAGTCATGGTGACGTCACAAAATCTGGCGACCTGTGACGCCATGGTGAGGCCATAGGGTGACGTCATCACCTAATGGTTTTTTTGCATCACTCGTGGCCACTTTGCGCCTTTGATGAGGCATCTAAAGGCCCGTTCACGCCTGGGACTAGCGCCGTTCACGCGACCGAGTTAGTCGCAAAGCAACTGCCTTGGTGCAGTCGCTTGCTGCTCAATTTTTCAGTCGCGCGACTGCAGTCGCAAACCTCTGAACCAATCAGATGTGCAGGAACAGGACGTCAGCTTATTTCTCTTGGCAACTGCAGTGCGAGCAGACGTGAATTCTTGTGGCGACGGGCATAGGTCGCACGCAGCTGTCAACATCGGTCGCGCACAGTCGCTTTCTGATAGCTAGACGCAAATGGTCGTGCGACCGGTGCTATTCGCAGGTGCGAACGAGCCTTAGGGCTTTCGCCTTAGCATCACTATATGAATTGTGCTTTGTTTATATCCCCGGTTATGCTCAGCTGTTACGCATAAAATCTAAACTGCGTCGTCGACGTATTCAAAGATGAACGTTCGAATTCGCAGGCAGCGTGTTTCTTCTCCGCCGAGGACACCGTTTAATGGCCAGGCACATACAGCGTATACAGTCACCTTCCCGTCGCGTTCGCACACAGAGCGATCGCTCTATCGTCGGATCGCGAGATTCCGCAAGGTGACAGTCGTAATTAAAGCGTATGCGGGCGTTTGCGTGCATGTGATACACGTACGGCACACGCGCATATACGCATGCACAGCAGGCGGTGCGAGCGGCTCTCTTCACCGAGACCCTGGAACGCCCACGTATGGGTGTTCTTTCTCAACGTCGGCGACAAGGACTCTCGGAAGGCGTAACTGGTTTTTGTTTGTATTTATTTTGCTTGCTTTCGCAAACTACGAGAGCATGCAAGCAAGCGACCACAGTTTTCGTGTTGATACACGTGGTTAGGGATAGAGAGAGAGAGAGAAAGCAAGCAAAAACTCAGAGCCCATTGTGCACTCACCTAAGACGACTGGAAGGCGAAAGCCATCTTTTTCTTTTCAGTCGATGTATTACGTATTGATAAAAATGTATTATGTATTAGTCGATGTATTATGTATTGAAAAATTTCCGCACATAACGTTCTTTTCCACTGCCTCCTGGATCGGAGGCACCGCACCTCGTTTTGCATTGCCTCCGTGATCGGCCCACCGTTGACCAAGCTACGATGTCATGTGATGATGTCATCACGTGACGTCGCGTCACGTGACGCCATGACGACGGCATAACGATGTCACAAATTTTGTAGATATGTGAAGTCATGATGACGTCATCACGTGATGATGATGATTGTTTGCATCACTCGCGTTGACGCCGCCGACGCGGTACGCCGGTCAACTTTTGCGTTTGATGAGGAGTATAAACGGCTTTCGCCTTAAAAAGTGTAAGATTATCCGGGCCTGCATCTTGTTTGCTGTCATACACTGGGGGAAAGGGAAAAAAGTTTGATCACGATGACTATGACTTATCATGACTCACGAGCATTCAAACTATCACCATCAAAAATTGCCATCGCTCACCAAACCTCGCTATCAAAAATTGTTGCAGAGCTCGCTGTGGTAATTAAAGAAAAAGTACAGCGGTAGTTTTTTATGGCCCGCAAACAAGTCCGGCGTGTTCAGCCTGTGCCGTTGTCAAGGCCTGTTGCAAAGCGGAAACTTCGCGCGCTTGCTCGTCGCAGAATAAACATTGGCACACTGGAATTCGCCGCAATGTGCCGACTCGCCACTTAGCGACGAGTACAGTTTGCTTAAGCGAGGCGGTCCGGCGCGTGTGTGCTGCGTGATTTTAAAACAAATTACGGAATCTGCTGCTGGATAGATTACCTTTTATTTACTTGCTTATACCTTCACTTTCTGCCCATCGCGTTTGCATAAAAGTTTCCAAACCCGAGATTCTGCGAAAACACCTGACTCCTATCAGCCAGGAATATCAAACCGGGAAAATTACCTCTGCACACCACTGTGTCCGTCGCAAGCAGCGATTGCCCGAAAACCTTGCTAGCTGTCGTTATTAGTGTTACTTGTTATTTAATTCGAAAGATACGTATCTTACAAACGTGCGCTTTCGACAAACAAGTTCTGAAACCAAACAAATGCAGAAAGCCTGTATATAGGAACACAAAAGCATACACAAAATAATATGTGATATGTGGCTCGTAACATTGTCCTGCGCGTATATCTAAGGTAAACTACGCACATATTATACCATTATTCACTGTGCCGATATACATACATGTCCAATAAGTCACCTGAAGTAACTTATAAATATTGTATACGTACGCTTTCTTCACCGTAAACAGCTTTGGAAACAGAAGTTCTGAGCAAACGTTCCTGCTTTGTGACCGTAGAGACAACTTGATCGCAACTTGGTCGTCATAAACGTATGTGAGTGCCAGCAGGGGTCATCGTGCGGTCCGGAAAATGCGGTCACATGTGTTTCACGGGCCCTCAGCTGTACGATCCTGCGTGGAGAGCGCACTGTCCCGTCAGGTTGCTTTTCATGCGGAATGCCTCGAGCGACGGACGCATAGGGAAACCTCCGCGCGCGAGGTCATTCATTTATATTTTCCTTTGTTCATTTTGATCGGCATTCTGTTCGCAAATTACAGGTTTGTAAGCTCGCGGTCGGCGGTTCAGCGAGACGCGCTTGAACGGCTGATGTATTACTGGTGCTTTATTTTTTTTTTCCTGGATATATGTATAAGCCTTTTGGGTCACTTGAGGAGAGGCCGCTGACGTTTTGATGTGGTACCAGAAGAATGATTACGTGCGAGAAGGGAAAACGAAAATTATGCAGATTCAACGCACTCGTTTAAATATTATAAGCGAAGCCAAGCTTCCGTTAAGTGGTTAAGGATACCTTCTAAAGACAAATTGGTCGGGTGCAGTTCTACCGCACAGGTTGCAATGTTATTATCACGTCATATATTTATGTTGAAGCGCGCCATGGGCAAGCTGTACGGAAATGCATGCACTGAGTGAGATGCGTGAGGCCAACTACAAGCGCGACAATGTCACCAAAATGAACTGTGTTTCGTCACGCGCCTGCTCGTATTTAATGAGGAATCGAACGATAGAATATTAAGCCTGCAAGATGATGAAATAGTGGCTTAAGACTAAAGTTAAAGATCAGGTTAGGCAACAACCGACGCTTCCGAATATATACGGCTTTCTTCAGCGAGGGTCCCGTTGCAGTCAAATACTTTGAGACCCCTGTACGTATATGTTATGTACTGTAATTCTCCTATTATGCAATAATAAACTTGATTGGGTGACCGATTAATATAGTGACTAATTGATTCATTGACTGAATGTCTAAACCTCAGTAAATATTTGATTTCGTCATTCGTCTTTTTTTTTTTTGAAGGAGCATACCTACATTTAGGTGCACGTTAAAGAACCCCAGGTGGTCGAAATTTCCGGAGCCCTACACTACGGCGTCTCTCCTAATGATAGCGTGGTTTTGGGACGCTAAACCCTGACAATTATAATTATAAGGAGGATGCCTGACCAAACGCGTCTTCGCTCAAACACATGATAGCACTCTGTTGTTCCTTTTGGGGCACTTAATTCTCTGTCGAGATACACTGCGCACATGCCTTAGGCGGGCCAGTCTAAGAAGGTCATTAGACTAGCGCGTCAGGATGCGTCATAATGAGTTCTCGGTGTATGCAGCGCGATTAAAGCAAGCTCAATTCTATTGTCTTCTGGCAGTGCAGGCGAAGTCTACTCGCGGCGTTTAATGTCCCTCGCATGCAAATCACCGTGGCGTAACACCAGAGCACGTGGCAGTGACAATGAAAGCACTCGGTGCTTGCGAGGCTGGCGACCACGAACGACACTGATGACCTTGACTCACATCGGATGGCCCGGTTTCGCCACGTGGCATAATCGTGTAGCGGTACGAAGAAAGGGGCGCGCCTTTTATGAATGCGGCAGCATTTACGGTGCACCGTTGATAGCATTAACGAGAATGGCAAAACTTATGCCGATCAGGACCGCACCCAGGAATTTATTTCGTGCGGGGGGGGGGGGGGGAGCGGGGTTTCTGTGTCGAACGGCTAACTTTGGCAACTGGTGGTCGCTGCGAAAACATGTAAATATTTTAGCATCACCCGAAAAAGCATTAAAAAATTTTGGAGGGCGGAGAGGGGGGTTAGAATCCCTTTAACACCCCCCACTCTCCCCTCCTTTGCCTAGTTACGCCCCTTATGCCGATGTTTTCAGTAATAGCGCTAGCAATCTAATATTTCATGGAAATGTTGACCTACTGTACACGATGTCGACTTCCCCTTCATACTAAAGGAAATGTGTAATATGTTGTGATAGTGCGCTTGATTTTATGTGTAATCATTTGTGTCAGTGTGTTCTCCTGTGTATATCAAGCAATACCGAATATTTGAACTTGAACGTCTACATGTGAACTGACTTTTCCCATTTGAACTTGTGATACAACACTTGTGTACAAATGAACCTGTCAGATGTAACTGAACTGCCATGTGATGTTCCGATGTGCGTATTTTCACGTCGTGTGTTCTACTGTACTGCATTTTGTGCCCTTATTATTTTTCTTACCACATATTTTGTCTGCTAAGCGAGAAGGAGTAGCCGGTGCCAGCATAATGGCACCAACCTCTCCTATTTCATCATTTCAATAAAAAAAAGAAAAGAACGCGAGAGGGTAGGAAACGACCGGACAAGCGTTTGTCCTGTCGTGTCCCATCGTTTAATGCGTTCTTTGCCGGATTTTGTCTCTAGCTCTGTTACTCAAGGGGAAGCTGAACCAACTCCTCCGAATGGAAGTTGTGCAAAACTTCTTACCGATGTCGCTGAAGGAAAACTACTAAATTCACAATAAATCCATTTTTGCAGGTTGACATATGGGCCTGCAGCGAGGAGTTTAATCGAGGAAGGGTGAGGGACGCGTATTTATAATCTATAATAAAATTACTGCTGCAAATACGCGATAGTGCCTCATACCGTACACGCAGGTCGCGGGATCGAATCCCGGCCGCTGCGG
>NC_051185.1:66843644-67093002 GCF_013339695.2 Rhipicephalus sanguineus | reverse complement strand
CGAAAAATTTCCGTGCTGTACAGTTACCTTGTACTGTTACTGGAATAAAAACAAGCGTGTGCGTGTTAAACGTCTCCGTAGCGCTAAAGCGCTGTCAGCCACGTAGCTTTCCTCAGTAAACCTATCAGCTGTCCTACATTTCATGGAGAACTGAATAAGAATTCGAATGAATATTTGAGCACGCAGTGCACAAAGTGCTATTTCAACTCATCGTGCAGGAATACGGCTTTCTTTTTGTTGAGGGCCATCCAAATGAACAAAAGTAAATAGTTAATTCAGTCGCGCTATACAGCAGTGCGTAGTAGGTGGAACCAAGCTAAACATGTACGAATAAAACAACAAGAAACGTCACACATTGCGAAAACACCGACTGTCGCCGACGTCGAGCAACCCGTTCGTTGGTAGAATGCGCTTCTCTCACAAGTAATTGTAACGTTCGTGCGCTTCGCTCATAAATTCGGGAATGAAGAGCGCACATATTACTACAGCTGCAGTCAATGCATTTTGTTTGCCGGAAATCGGTCACATCGCTCACAACGAAGCGCTTTTGTGCACGTTTGTATACGCGCCGACAGCCGCCTATCCACACTAGCGCGACGACGGTACTGCCACCTGTAGCCCGATCTCGCGGCGAATACGATGAGGCTCGCCAATGGATACTCTCAGTTTGGACAGCGCTCCTGTTGCAAAGGCGGCCGAAGCAGCGAAGGAAACTAGCGTGCTTCAAGTGTCGAGCTGTGACACTTAATAGTTCGCGCTCATCTTCTGTTTCTTCGTTTAGCGGCGTCGCTTGAGCTCGAGTGGCTTTCGTACGCTCCGTAACATGAGCGCGGACATCACGGTGAAAGCGTGGAACATCCCTCTTCCCCTCAACACAAGAAAACCGCGCGAGCAGACAGCGGAAGCGCAATGTTCTCGCTGCGCAAGTATAAGAAGAAGCGAGCGAGCTCGCCGACGACTTTTAAATGCGCCCGTCGCGCTGCTAGCGCCATCTCGCTGGTAATGAAGAAACGCTTATTATCGCCTGCCGTCTCTGAGTTCACCCAGCGGCAAAAGTGTGTATATAACGCTCGCCGTTAGCTACGTGGAGGACCTGCGTTCCGTGGCGTAGTGGCTAGCGCCACTCGCTGCGGAGCAAGAGGTCTCTGGTTCGATTCCGCGCTTCGGAAGCATTTTTTCCTAAATTTTTCTTTGGGCATTTATAATATATATATTGCGACGCTCGCTTCTTCTTTTATTTTGATGTGTTCGAGTTTGACCAGCAAGGACGGTTATCAACGCTCGACGCTGGCCGTGAAGCAGTTTTCGAGAAGCTTCACGATTTTAGTAGATCGCTTTGTTAAGATTGCGTGCCGCACGCGAATGTTCCAGCTTTGTCGAGAGATAACGCCGCCACCAGCGATATTGCTGGAAATTCCATAGCGCCTGTATAAAAGCCGA
Organism: Rhipicephalus sanguineus; assembly: GCF_013339695.2. Classification (NCBI taxonomy): domain Eukaryota; kingdom Metazoa; phylum Arthropoda; class Arachnida; order Ixodida; family Ixodidae; genus Rhipicephalus; species Rhipicephalus sanguineus. The sequence goes on along the minus strand of NC_051185.1, from coordinate 67,091,562 downwards.
CGCGCTTGACCGCTTGTCATTTGATCGACGGACGACGCCCTGTTCGCCGCTATATTTGTACAGCGTGTATTGCTGTAGTTCTAGTTCTCATTTTCCGGCCACAAGTTCGGCCAAATAACAGTTTCATCCTGCAAACGCCGACTGCTGTCTTCTCGACGTCACGACCACGTGACAATATATATATATATATATATATATATATATATATATATATATATATATATATATATATTATATATATACGGTGCATGACGACGGCGACGGCAAAATCCAGCCGAGACTGTCCATATAATTGCTATCGCAATAAAAAATAAATAAGATAAACAAAAAAGTCACAGTTTCGCCGCAAGGGCGAAGCAACGAATGCAATAGCAAAAGCGGCCCTTGATGGACGCGCTGCTGCGCTGCAGAAACATGTCCCCCCTGCACCAACTACCGCACGCGCAGACAGCGGAAGGGCAGGTTCACCCTGCGCAAATAGTAAAGAAGCGAGCGAGCTGGCCGACGACTTTTAAATGCGCCCGTTGCGCTCCTCGCGCCATCTCGCTGGTAATGAAGAAACGGTTATAAGCGCCTGCCGTCTCTGAGTCCTGCCATCGGTAAAGGTGTGTATATAACGCTCGCCGTTAGCTACTTGAAGGATCTGCGCTTTCTGGCGTAGTGGTTAGCGCCACGCGCTGCGGAGAGAGGGTCGCTCGTTCAATTCCGCGCGCCTCGGAATCATTTGCTGAATTATTTCTTGGGAGGAATTTTTATATATATATATATTATATATTATATATATATATATACGGTGCATGAAGGCGACGGCAAAAACCAGCCGAGACTATCCATATAATTGCTATCGCAATAAAAAGCCGCCCAGATAGATAGATAGATAGATAGATAGATAGATAGATAGATAGTAGATAGTGTTATTTCATATGGTACATACTGATAACAACACTTACCGAACCTGTAGCCAAAGGCTACAGGTCCGGTACTTCTTCCAGGCTTCTTCCAGGCACTTCTTCCATGCTTGACAGCACTAGTGCGAAGCTATCTTAATTTTTTGCTTTGGTTCTACTCGCAGTATACACGTCGTATGACTTAATATGAGGCTGACCGAGGGCCCACGTCAAACATCGTGAAATGGTTGTTTCTTTTAGGCCAAAGCCGTGGACGCCTCATCAGACACGAAAAATGACCGTCGGCGTCAAGACGAGTGATGCAAATAATCATCATCCATGTGATGACTTCACATGGCGATGATTATGATGGTCGTGGCCGGCAGTGTAATTAAACCTCATAATTTCGGATAGCTGCTGATTTCCGAGAAAACTCGCACGGTCCCTTGCGCATACGCCAAAGACTACTCGAAGGCGGCCGCCATCTATTGTGGTATTTTTCATAATCAGCAATGCTTGAAAGTTCGCGTGAGCGACGCGTAATGGTCAAATGCGAGACGACGATAGCCTGTAGCACTCCATCGGTTCTATTATACCTAACTACTCTGTCGCAAATGATTTCAAGAATGCGCATAAATCGTGTAAGGAATCAGCGCTAGCAAGGACGCTTACCCTCTTCCTTGGGCGGCAGGTCTCTAGAAATGACTTGCATGTACTGCGACATGTTCTTGATCTGCTCCAGGGCCTGGTGAACTTTGCCCTCGGTCGGGTGAAGTTCACGATGAACTCGTAACCATCCTTGAATCGCGCCGATGATCTCGACTCGATGTGCACCAAGTTGACGCCGTTCTCCTGAAAACGGGGCAGGTACGGCACATTCAAGCAGCGCCGCATATTATAGTCACCATTCTGCACTCTTAAAAAAGGTAGTGCTGCTTACTAACGTTGAGGTAGTAAATAGCTGTCGCAACATTCACTACTAAGCAGGAACTGCAGGTAGTAACGGCAAGGTAATAAAGTTACTACCATGTCATTGACTACCTGAAGTTTACTACATGCCAGAAGTTGGTAACAGAAAGTTAGTAAATTTATTACCATGACAGTTACTAGTTCCTTTCACTACTTAATGGAGGTAGTAAGCTAAGCTAGTAACTTTACTACCATGACAGTTACTGCTTAGTACTGTCATGGTAGTAAAGTTACTTCGCCATCAGTGTTTGAAGATGGCGTTAGGTTTCACGGATACAAGGATAAACGTGGTTAAGTGCCGTGTTGTGCGTGTGTAGATCGTTTCACAATGCAGGAAAATAGTATTTGTATGTTAGTAAACTTCCGTGAACGTCTTTGTGCACGTACGCAGTAGTAACCTTTACTAACCGCCACATAGGTAGGTAGTACCGTTTACTACCGCTGACATTTACGACCTCTCGTACACTTCCGAGGTACTAAAACGACCGCAATACTATTAATGTGTCAAAAGGTAGTAACGGTCCCTTTACTCCCTTTTTATTAGCCTTTTTTAGGAGTGTGGTTCAAGGAAATTTCTGAAGGTTATGTCTTAGCACTCTGGCATACATGAGTAACGTAATTTTCGGCAGAATTCGTCTCATTTAGGATATTCAAGTCAGCATATACGCTATGTCTTGTGCTGTAAGATTCTTGACAACGAGCTGTTCTGGGGCTGAGCCTGACGACAGATGAGTGTCCGAGACGCATGTCCCGCTCCGGTTCCCAGATACACCCAAGATGTCGTAACTGCCTCTGCGCCGACGAAGCGGTAGCCGCCTATTGAAACGAGAAGAGTGGCTCGAGCGTGAATAAGGCCTAAAGTACTTTAGCAGGGTCGGTCATGGCAGGGGCTGTCACACGTGGCTTTCCTGTGCATCTCTACTCTAAAAATAACGTAAGCACAGACACTCCCACAAAATCTCAACGCATCAAAGGAAATCGGAAAAAATCACAAGGAACCAGGACAACCGCAGCTCCCCTGTCTGCGCAGATTTCACACTGCGTGGAACTGTGTAGGTTTTTTTTTTATATTATTCTTTTTTGCTCCTAAATATTTCTGCCTAGTTCTAAGAGAGCAATGTACTGGTGGGACCTCAAGAAGAAGAAAAATTTGTGAAGCCCCGGTAGTTATCATATTTTCTGAGGGATAAGTTGGTTGGTATGTCCAAATACGTGAAGAGTACATACCGGATAATGTCTTCCTCCGCGCACATCCATTAACGTCGCTACTTCGCCATCAGTGTTTGAAGATGGCGTTAGGTTTCACGGATACAAGGGATAAACGTGGTTAAGTGCCGTGTTGTGGCGTTGTGTAGATCGTTTCACAATTCCTATCCTTCTCTAATATTGTATATATTTACGTTTCTTTTATCTCAACACAGTGTGAACGGCCAGACAGCTCGTGCGTTTCAACCGAGCGACCACTTGTCATGTGCTTCAGACGTTGCAGCTTACGTGACGCCCACCTGTAAGTGTTTTCTCACCTTGAAATGTGCAAGGCCCTTGCCAGAGCGCCGACCTCTTCCTTGAGGGAGAAGATACTGAATTTCCGCTGCTGGTCAACATCTTCGGCTCCATGATGTAGGCCTGGGATACGCGTGTTGGCTGCAAAAGGCATTCGGATTGATTTTTTAAAATCGCATGCTGCTTAGGAGATGTCACCGCTTTCGTATAGCGCCGGCTACTCCTTTTCACAGTAGATAGAAGACGGGGAGAATGACAACAGCAAAAAGAAAGAGAAATTACATAAAGAGCACTTTGGGAGACTTCGTGTAAGTCCATTCGCGTAGCACACGAAAAACAACACAAATACAGTCCAGTCACATGACACTGCAGTTCACATTAAATCAGTCACACGAACACTGTGTGTGCCGTAATAACACTACACAACATCCAGTGACGTAACAGCGCTGAAATTGTAGTCCGCTCATAGGGACACATAATGCGCTCTTACATGAAGCGACACACAACGCGACACGTGAGGCCAAGTTACGTGCAAAAAATCAGCCTAAAATGTTTCTCAATATTTTGACTTATTTACTTACCTTGAATGCCTGTATGAAAGAGACAAAGAGGGGCGATAGGCAGGGAGGTTAATTGTAATTGTTAAGTTATATATACATCATTGTTAATATACAGCGTAACTTACCTGAATTTTTTTAGAAAGATTGGTTTTCCACGTTAAAGCAGGGTCTGCGATACGGGTCTTAAGAATGCATCTTAGTGCATCTAGTTAGTATAATTTTATTCTTCTAAATTGTTTTCCTTTGTCCTATAGCATTCCCGGGTAATAACGCCTACAATAATTAGGATTATCAACCACTCTTTCTAAACATGACGTGTAATAAAGCGATGTGATGAGTACACTTTGTGCATTTTATAGTAGAGAAGTGAGACTGCAGCAGTTCGCGTCTCTTCTGAAATCTATTTGCTAGCGATGGCTCATCTAGTGTGGCGTGTTTAGGTGCAATGTTCCTCTGGTTACCTTATCAACTTTCTCACTCCCACGAGGAGATTGACCCCACTGTGGTACCTAAAGATTGTAAGTGAATAGTAAAGTGACAATAAAATATTTAACCAGTCATGAGAAAAATTAAACATCCTGCAAATGAGTCATATGCAATTCTTGCAGGGAGAAAAATTTCACGTGAATTCACTTAACTAGTGTGTAAATGTTCAGTTGATGACATACTAACATGTCTTCATCAAAAATGGAAGCTTGAGCGTGTCGCAGGACACAAATGCAGTTAGCAAACAGAAATCGCCACTTCCGCATGGCAACCGCATCATACCTTTGGTACAACCCTATTAGCGAACACGTCAGCGGCGTGGTTTGGTTTATAAGGCTTTACGGCACTCGCCATCTCTAGGAGTGTACCACAGGCGCCACTTTTCTTTCACCCCGCGCAGCTAAAAGCACTACGGTGCCACGACTCCATCCCGGAAGCTCGTACCTTCATAAGCTCATAAATATAAGCCGCCTTGCCACTGGAGGTGATGCAGGAGGGACGCCAGATTTGCCCTCTTTTGTATCGTGTGTCTTTCCGGAAGCTGCCTGCAGCCAATAACATGCTGCTTCTTCTATCCGCAAAAAAACAAACAAAAAAAAGGCGTGACAATTGCAGTGCTGATTGTACAAAACTCCTCGCACAGCTCCCGGGCGTGCCATGTCTTCTTTGTTTTGCTTCGTCGTCCATTCGCTAGGAGGCGCAACGACCCATAGGAGCGACTGGTAAGGGCAACACAGTTGTCGACCCACCGACATCGATCGCTGGCCTGTCATTGGAAGTTCGCAGCAGCTTCGCCCTTCGCGGTAATGCCTGGTCGGTTATACGGGCCTTGCTTCCTGCACGATTCATTGCCGCGTGAGAAGGTCGTGCTTGTCGCCGAGGCGGGCAGAATGAGCATCATTTGGGGGGAATACGTGCCGCGGACGATTCCCCTGGTGGGGGGAAAGCGAAACACTTCTCTAGGGAACCCGCCACGTAAATTGTTTTCAGAATCGACGTGGTTCCGCTTGCGCGTCTTGGTCTCGTTAGCGCTGCAATGATGAGAAGCTGAGCACTGTTTGGATCCCACAGACGCGAATTTTTCTTCTACCTCTCTGCTGTGCAATGCACACTGTGGACTTGCGTCATCGGCTTTCGTACAAGGTCTTCGTGGGACTGGCGCAAGACCTAGTCAGCACTGGTGCAAGGATTTGGTGGTATTGTCGCAAGACCAATCAGTACAGGTGCAGGACCAACCAAAAAATCTATTTCACTCTCTAACATATTCTTCTATAGAAGCGTTGAAGGTTGGGGAAGCTTGTAAAACATGGTAGAACAACTTCACGGCACCAACGAACAGCGACACACCAAAAAAGCAGAAAATAGGATTGCTGTACTGTCTTCCCTTTTCCTGTCGCATCGTTCCACGGCGCTGTGAAGTTATTAATAATGTCTTACAATCTCGCCCAAGCTTCCGTGTTTCTAGACATAAAGGGATCCTGCAACAGTTTTCAAAGTAATCATCCAATTACTTCATTAAAGGAGTTTATGGCCTCAAGAATCGACGGCCGCAAAACTTTTTACACTCCGTCAGGTACGTACGGGGTTACAGGGATATGTCGCACGCTCTAAGCGCTTTCTCTCTCCTTTCTGCTGACCCGCAGGTCGCGGGATCGAATTCCGGCCGCAGCGGCCGCATTTTAGATGGAGACGAAAATGCTCGAGGCCCGTGTACTTATATTTAGGTGCACATTGAAGAAACCCCGGAGGTCAAAATTTCCGGAGCCCTCAACTGCGGCGTCCCTCATAATCGTATCGTGGTTTTGGGACGTTAAACCCCAACAATTATTATTATCGCTCTCCTTTCGTACCAGCGAGCGCGCAGAAAGCTTCACAGTGGAGAATGACAAGGGGGTTCGTCAGCAGGTCATGACCTTGAGAACTTTCTTCTTTTTTCCTTCGAACGCGCGGTTTACATTAGTGTGATCGCGAGCGAACGCGCGGCCCGTCGCGACATCCCGCGGCCTCGGCGGTGACTATGCAGTTCACAATGCTCAATTCCGCCAATGGCCGTTGACGTTGTGTTTACGACGCGGTCGTTTTGGATTATGGCATCATGTGTCAAAAGAAGAGCGAGCGATTTTTGGATGACTTTGAAAATTAATTAGGAATTCCAAGTCGCGTCCCGCTGTGATGCATGGCACACGTGTTCTCGGGAGCCTAGACTACACATCGCAGCCTTTCCTGACCATGCTCAAAAAGTGTTGGAGTGCCCCCTTTAATTTCTAATACAAAGGGCTCTTATACCTATTATTCTATTTTTATCGAAATGAATATAAACGGAGGACTCGTCGCCTCTTCCCAGTGACGGCTCATCCCTTTTCGCGCTTTTAGTTAGTGTAAAATAAATATTTAAATTTGAAAACAAGTTAAAGGAGTACTGACACAAAATTTCAAAGGCGATTAAAGCTGTGGGATAGATTTGTGCGGACACACTCGCATCATCTACGAAATGTCAACGGATAATATGGCCTAGAACATAATTACAACCACGTTTAGAGTGCGCGTCGCGCCACTCCACGCGAAACGCGCCTTTGATGTTCTTGTAAACAACCAACCGCCAGCTGCGTCACGAGTTTGTGTTAGCTGCCACGATTGTTGCGGGTGTCGCTCCCACTCTCCCTAGCAGACGTTTTCAACAGAAAGGGGAGACTTGCACGGGAGTAAAAGGCTGACGTCCTCGCCTCGGCAGTGCATCTTTGGGGGGGGGGGGGGGGGGGGGTGGTCGCGCATACTTACAACGTCTCACACGGCATTGTAGCAGCACAGAGGAAGCATTCGTTGAAAAGAGTTGTCGACGCGGTGCTCATATGCACGCAGTTTTGTGTGACTCTGGGTCCCGCCTCCCTCGGCGCTCTATGAGACCGAAACTGCGACTGTGGTCGCGCGCTCGAGCAAACGAGCTTTCGAGCCGTGATAAGTGGGTCGTGAAATACAACGGAAAAAAACAAGATGCAAATTTTTGGTGTCAGTGCTGGTGAGTTCGAAAGCTCTCGTTCCCGCAAAGGCCCTGGAAGTCTGGGACAGGCAAGACCGATGAGCGCGCGCGATGTCATCCATTCGGTGCTCATCGCGAATGCAAGCGTAATCAAAGAAGCGTTCAAGGCCTCTTATTATATAGTGATTGATTATACATTTTTGGTGGACGCCGTAATTTTGCATCCGTTCTGTTAGAGTTACAATTTAAATTATAGATAAGTCTCGTTCGATCTAAATTAGAAGATGCCTTTTTTTAAATCCACCTAGCTCCGCTGTAATCACAGCCCTTGAATCCCTACAAAACCGCGCAGTCCGTTATCCGCTCCCTAATTACTCCCGTCAATCTAGGCTAATTTAGGTCTACCAACCCTTCAGACGCGCCGTAAGCACTTCAGCATAACGCTCTTTCGCAATTTGTGCACACTAACCCTGCGCTTAAAAATGATCTTCCTTCCCGGATTACGTGTCTCCACGGATCGATCATAATCTCAAGTTTAAAATTCCCTTATAACACACTAACGCGTCTTATGCTTTCTTTTTTTTTTTTTGCTGCAAGCAAGCAGTGATGGAAGCACCTTCCCGCCTCCGTTGCTACAACCGCAAACGTTGCTGCCTTCAAAGCAGCAAATATTATTTACACGAAGCTTTTATAACTCGCAGATTTCGGCGCCGTACACGAAACACTCGCACAGAAATGCGGCCCTCAGAGGTGCGCCGGTGACATGAGCATTAACATGCGCTGTTTTCCGATAACTGACGCTCTCTCGATCGTGGACTTGTCGGCGATCAGCCGTTTCTGCTATGGCTGTCGGATCTTTTATCTAGGTAGCTTGTCAATTCACGTTTCCCCATTTCATTGCTGCCTGGATATCAACGCATGACCGCCGTTGTTGCCTGTAGCAACTGAAGTGTTGCCCTGCTAGGCATGTGGATGAAGTTCGAAATTCTCAGCATGGAGGAATAATGCAGTTAGCAGGGAGCATCGCGCAATACGAAAGAAAGAAAGAAAGAAAGAAAGAAAGAGAGAAAGAAAGACAGAAAGAAAGAAAGAAGGAGAAAGAAAGAAAGAAGGAATAACGAAAGAGAGAAGAAAGAAAGAAAGAAAGACAAGAAACGGGAAAAAAGAAAAGAGAAAGAAGAAGAGAAAAAGAAAGAAAGAAAGAGAAGGAAAAGGCATCAGCACACACGGCCCGCATGCAACGGGGTCACTTAGACCACCGGTTAAAAAGAAAAAAAAAAGAAAGAAGAAAAGAAAAAGGAAACGTGCGCAGGTAAAGGTCACGTCCGGTTAAGGCAGCAATTAGAAAACCGGTGGTGTGGTATAATGAAGTCAACGTCCGCGTTTGAACAGAACCGGATGGGTTGTAGGAAGTGGTAGCTGATAAAGTCAGTGGAAGGGCCATTTATGTGCTGGCTCCCGAAAAGGACGCAAGGTCCTTGAGGCTCGCTCTTAAAGTAAAAAAAAAAGAATAAACTTAAGAGCGCCATAAAACTTGTCTATGAAACGCTGTGATAAGTGATTGTGGCATTTAGTTTGCGATAAAGGGTAAGTTCCGCAAACTTTTGTCAGTTAAAGGGTCTTACCTTAACCCTGCCAGCTACTGAAGCCGTCCTATTACAGTAGTAATGCAACCGCTAGCACCAGTCTATCAGTGTCGATGTTATTTACTATAGAACCATCTTCGTAAGAAGCGCAAAACCACACACAGGGACAGCTAGAAAGAAAGACACTACACAAGCGCTTGACTGCAACTAAGCGTTTATTCGGAAGCGCGACATATAAAAAGGAAAGAAAGAAGACAAACATCTATACCAACTAGCCCGTTACACTTGTTTATTTACTATAGAAGTTCAGAAGAAATATATTGAAAATGCATAGCAAAGTTTGCAGACCCAAAGCATGTTAGAATCTATACCAAAGGAACTCAACTATATATATATATATATATATATATATTATATATATATATATATATATATATATATATATATATATATATATATATATATATATATATATATATTGTAGCGAAGCCTTTAATGAGTAATGGCTTGCGCTCTCTATAGCCTTCTAGTGGGTCGTCGCCTTTGGCTCTTCGCGCTCGCGCTCTGAGTCCGTTTTTGTGCCTTGACTGTCGCCATTGCATATCGTCGCCGACTACCGTCCAATAAACGCCTCAACAAATTGGTGGAGAGTGCTGTGCTCCTATTCGATGCCCCTGGAGCTGAGATCCCGTACCCTACCAACTACCATGCCTCAAGACGCTGCTCAGCAAACGTCTCCTTCCACAACGACCGCATGCCCCGGTGTACCCCACATCCGCGACCCTCCTATCTTCACCGGCGCGGATGGTACCGATGTTGAGGACTGGCTTGCGATGTACGAGCGTGTGAGCGTACCAAACAAATGGGAAGAGGCAGGCAAACTCAGCAACCTGGTTTTCTACCTCGCGGGTGTGGCGGGCCTGTGGTACAACAACCACACCACCGAGTTCCCCACGTGGTTTGCTTTCAAGACCGCCATCATCGATGTGTTTGGCCGCCCTGCCGTTCGTAAACTGCAAGCCGAACAACGTTTACGTGAACGAGCTCAGCAGACCGGTGAGTCCTTTACGAGCTACATAGAAGACATCCTGGACTTGTGCAAGAAGGCTGACGCGGCCATGCCTGAGTCTGACAAGATCCGCCACGTTCTGAAAGGCATCGACGACGGTGCCTTCACTATGCTGCTCGCCAAGAACCCTCGTACTGTGGCCGAGGTGATCACGCTCTGCCAAAGCTACGAGGAGCTGCGCCGGCAGCGACTGCTGACCCGTCGACCTCCATGACGCCGATCTCGCAGGCTTGTCGGCCATTTCTGATCAGTCCGCCTTGCTCGCCGAGATCAAGTCATTCGTGCGCGAGGAAATTGCCCGCCAGTTCTCCCTACTGGCCTTCCCTCACCCGCAGCATGTTGAACAGCCTTCGACCACGCAGCTGGCTCCCTTACGCCGCGCTATTCAGCAGGAAATCGCGGAGGTCATGCCGGAATACCACCAGCCCCATCCGGCACCTGCGCCGCTCACTTACGCGCAGGTTGTAGCCAGGTCACCCCAAGCGATTCCTGTGGCTGCCCCACTTACTTACGCCGAAGCCGTCGCCAGACCTCAAGCCTTCGAAGCGAGTGGGCCGGCTGCGTTTGCCGACGCCATACCTAGGCCACCGATGCAGCCCATCATGCAGTCGTATCAGCAGACGCCTCGTCCACCGCGTCCTGCTCCATGGATGGGGCCTACCCCGGCGAACCGATGGCGCACTTCTGACAACCGCCCGATCTGCTTCGCGTGTGGTTGCGCCGGTCATGTCGCCCGCTATTGCAATCGAGTGCAGCCGCCTCGTGTAGCCTCAGCCATCCCCAGCCAGTCAAGCCGCCCGTATTACGATTCACCGCCGCCTATGTCACCGTCGTCTCGCCCAGCTCCATCTACCCACCGTTCGCCGTCACCACGACGCCGATCACTGTCACCGATGCGGCCACGGCCGGTCACACGTGACCAGGAAAACTAGTCGTCGCAGTCCACGAGGCAAGGACTGCGACGCTATCGAACTGCGAAAGCCCTCAGCGAAGCCCGTCAAACGTGTTAGACGTGTTTGTGGACGGTGTGCGCGCATCTGCCCTTATTGACACTGGAGCCGCCGTATCCGTTATTGACGCCAAACTTAGCCGACTACTGCGAAAAGTGACGACGCCACTTCCCGGGCTCTCCCTCCGTACAGCAAGCGCCCAAAGTATTCATCCTTGAATACGCCCGACGGCTTGTACGAATTCAACGTCATGACGTTTGGGCTGTGTAATGCGCCCGCCACCTTCGAGCGCATGATGGATACTGTTCTGCGCAACCTGAAATGGCACACGTGCTTGTGCTACCTCGACGGCGTCGTCGTTTTCGCTCCAGACTTCTCCACGCATCTTCAACGCCTCCGGCATGTGTTGACGCGTTTGAGCGACGCTGGTCTGCAACTGAATTTAAAGAAGTGCCGATTTGCAGCACGGCAGCTGACAATACTCGGCTACGTCGTGTCCAAGGACGGAATTCTTCCCGATCCAGCCAAACTTCGGGCCGTGACCGAGTTCCCGAAACCTACGTCCGTCAAAGAACTGCGCAGTTTCGTAGGATTGTGTTCCTACTTTCGGCGCTTCATTCGAAGCTTTGCGACTATCATATCACCGCTGACGAAGCTCCTCGGAAGTCACGGGCCCCTCCATTCGTGGTCGTCGGAGTGCGACGACGCTTTCGCAAAGCTCCGTCGTTTGTTGACGTCGCCTCCCATACTACGCCACTACGACCCTACGGCCCCTACAGAGGTACACACAGACGCCAGCGGTGTTGGCCTTGGCGCTGTCCTTGCGCAGCGCAAACCAGGATTCCCTGAATATGTCGTGGCATATGCAAGTCGTACGCTTACTAAAGCCGAGACCAATTACACCGTCACCGAAAAGGAATGCCTGGCGATCATATGGGCCCTTACAAAGTTCCGACCCTATTTATATGGCCGCCCATTTGATGTCATCACCGACCATCATGCACTATGCTGGTTGTCCTCATTAAAGGATCCCTCAGGCCGCCTCGCCCGCTGGGCACTTCGCCTACAGGACTACGATATTCGCGTGCTGTACCGCAACGGACGCCAGCATGCTGACGCCGACGCCCTCTCGCGCTCCCCCTTGCCTGACGACGATGCCCCCTGCTCGGTACCTAACAATGTTGTTTCTTCCATCGACGTTCACACCATCGCTACCGAACAACGCAAGGATAAATGGATCGCCTCGCTGATAGACGTGCTCACTGATCTGTCGGCAACACCAACCACTCGCGCGTTGCGTCGTCAAGCCCACCATTTCACCATTCGTGACGACCTACTGCACCGACGCAATTACAACGCCGACGGCCGCCAGTGGCTACTTGTGATACCCCGCAGTCTGCGTTCTGAAATATACGAGTCTTTCCACTCTGATCCACAATGCGCGCACTCTGGGGTGTCCAAAACTTACCACCGCATTCGACAACGATACTTCTGGCGAGGGATGTACCGCTACGTGCAGAAGTTCGTTCGCTCCTGCCTTGATTGCCAACGCCGAAAACCTTCAACGCACGTGTCACCCGCCGGTCTACAACCATTACCTTGCCCGAACCGTCCGTTCGGGCGCGTGGGCATCGACTTGTACGGACCACTTCCTCTGAAATCGGCTGGTAACCGCTGGGCCATCGTCGCTGTTGACCACCTTACGCGATACGCCGAAACTGCCGCTCTCCCAGCGGCTACAGCGCGCGATGTTGCCTCCTTCCTGCTACACCGTTTCATGCTGCGTCACGGTCCACCCCAGGAGCTTCTCAGCGATCGAGGCCGTGTCTTCTTGTCGGAAGTCGTCGAAGCCATTCTAAAAGAGTGCCGTGCTGTTCACCGCAAAACTACTGCTTGCCACCCGCAGACGAATGGGCTCACCGAACGCTTTAACCGCACGCTTGGCGACATGCTCTCAATGTACGTCGCCGCCGATCACACAAATTGGGATGCCATTCTGCCCTTCGTCACCTACGCCTATAATACCGCCCCTCAAAGCACAACTGGTTTTTCACCCTTCTTCCTATTGTACGGAAGGCACCCGTCGCACACCATCGACACGATACTCCCATACAAGCCGGATTCAACTGAGTGTGCGCCGATATCTGACACAGCCAGGCTTGCGGAAGAGTGTCGCGAGCTTGCCAAGACGTTTACAACGCAGGAACAAGAGCGGCAGAAGAGCATTCGCGGTGGAACCACCACTTCTGAGTCCACGTTCCTCCCTGGAGCGCTCGTATGGCTCTCGGTCCCTACCACTGCAACTGGCCTCTCTGCGAAACTACTGCCGAAATACGAAGGCCCCTACCGGGTCGTCGAGCGCACATCCCCGGTCAACTACTTGATCGAACCCATCGAACCAGCTTCGGACATGCGCCGTCGAGGGCGCGACATCGTCAACGTGGAGCGTCTCAAGGCCTACTATGACCCACTCATAGTGACGAGCTGTTAGGTCGCCGGACGGCTCCCTTTTCGTACCCGGGGAAATTGTAGCGAAGCCTTTAATGAGTAATTGGTTGCGCTCTCTATAGCCTTCTAGTGGGTCGTCGCCTTTGGCTCTTCGCGCTCGCGCTCTGGGTCCGTTTTTGTGCCTTGACTGTCGCCATTGCATATCGTCGCCGACTACCGTCCAATAAACGCCTCAACAATATATATATATATATATATATGCGAGACACTAATATTCCGAGATACAAAACGAAGCTTTCGTGAAGGGATTTTAATTGAATGCCATAGAAGCAAAACGTGACGCGCTTCGAGTGTCTTTATTGTCACCCAGTGCAAAGTGTGAGGTCATCTATTGTTCGTGCTTGTGAGCCGTTCCCCAGGGGTGATTAACTGCACGCAACATTTCATGTGTGTGAAAAGTTCAAGATCGTAAAGAGCTGAAATTCCTAGAATGCGATGCTCCGATTCTTGTCGTCGCGTGTATATGTGCACTCTAAAAGAAATACAATGATAAGTACACCGTGTTATAAGGTTAACTATATATAACTGGCCCGTTTAAGGTCTTGCGTCTGTCACAGTAAAGACATATTGGTTTTAAATGACACTTTCAACGCATGTTACCCGACTCGTTGGTGTAATGGTTACGGTGCTCGACTGCTGACCCGAAGGTCGCGGGATCGCATACCGGCCGCGGCGGGAGCATTTCGATGGCGGCGAAATGTTAGAGGCCCGTGTACTTGGATTTAGGTGCACTATAAAGAACCCCAGGTGGTCGAAATTTACGGAACCCTCCAATACAGCGTCTTTCGTAACTATATCATGGTTTCGGGACGTAAAACCCCGACAATTATTTTATTACTTTGAACACATGCTGGTCTTGTGTGCTTTACGTTTATTTCGACTGAGGTCTCGTTGATGTATTTCACTTTGTCGTTCGAATATCTTGCTTCCTACACATTAGAAATGATAGCTGTTTGATTGGTACATGTTTGTACACCTTGCTTCCTTATGAGTTTTATCATTTATGACATTTGTGTTCTGTTAAAGGATGGAGTATCTTCCAATAGCCATAAGCTATGGCAGTTCGCCCTCTCCCTCCACGCGGAAATGCACGGCCATATAATACCTGGCCGTATAACGCTATATGACCAGGAAATACTTCGCCATATAACGCGATCAGAATTCGAAATGAGCGATCTACTTAGCAGCGCTATCCCCTTCTTCTTCCACATTTGCTTGTTCGATAGTGAACCGGCACTTCGCGTTTGCGAAACGCGGCTTCGCGTTCGTGCTGAACACGATCCGATTGTCGGTGCCAAATATGATCTGCATGCATACGACCGTTCTTCTTACCGACAGGATTTACAACGAGGTTTTAACTATCTTCCATCTGGTTTCCGATAGGCTTCCATGACGTCGCGCCATCCGATCCCTCAGGCAACTTATAACAACAAGGCTCCAGACAAGTTTCCAATACGTGCCTTCTATACTTAATGTGCCAACTGTCCGTGAAGCATTATTATTTGCAAGAAACGGTTTCACGAATTTGCGCGCTTCTAAAGTGAATGTTGTTGATGAAGGTCATTGGATCTATTGGCACGACGCATGGTAGTTGTTGCAGTATACAGGCATTTGTCCAATTGTTAAAGGCAGCTGCGTGGTAACCACGCCGTAAGGATGCCTGCGTCAGCTGTTATAAGCAGGTTAGAGACTTGTTGGACACTTGTATACCGGTGGTCTAATGGTTATAGTGCTTGACTGCTGAACCGTAGGTCGCGGGATCGTATCCCGACCTCGGCGGCCGCATTTCGATGCAGGCGAAATGCTAGAGGCCCGTGTACTTAGGTTGAGGTGCACGTTAAGGAACCGCAGGTGCTCGAAATTTCCGGAGCCCTCTAGTGCGACGTCCCTCACAGTCGTATCGTGGTTTTGGGTCGTAAAACTCCAACAATAATTATGAAGCCTGTTGGATGTGTAAAGTTAAGTTATGGAGTCTTACGTGCCGAAACCACGATACGTTTATGAAGCACGCCGTATAGTTGGGGATCTCCGGATAAACTTTCACCCACGTTGGGTTCTTTATCATGCACGTACATCTACACGTACACGGTTGTTTTTCCATATCGCAACCCGTAGATAAACTGTCGCCGTGGCCCGAGATTCGAGGACTGTTCGTCAGAGAAGTTCTAGAATTTTTTCAGTATGGGAAACTAGTATTCCCAATGTGGCGTGTCGCGCGTACATTGCGCTTTCTCCGGCCAGTTCCAGGGAGAAGAGTTTGCAAAGAGAAAGGAGTCCTTAAATGAGGCGCCATAAATTTCGCGAACGAATTGCGAAGGGCAGCATCGCCATTCCCCCTCGTCGTCAATTTTCCTCTCCCACACCTCTTCACCTTGTCATTCCGAGTAACAGGAACTCGTGCCCTCTCGCCCTCGGGGCAAACTCATTCCTCCCACGGCAACGTACTCTCTCCCTTTCTCTGTCCTTTCTTTTTGTTTACTTTTTTTGTTGTCCACAGGCGTGTGCAGTATACGCCGCGCTCCGACTGTTGCGTGAGCGGACTCGACTGGAGAGCAACGGTCGCATTAGAAACGAAGCTCAGCCAGAACGTGGTGCGTCACAATAGCGGCGGCCCTCGCATGTTCGTTCGTAGACGGCATGTCTGGTCGGCCGTCGCTGGGTGCTTTCCTCCTGCGCGAGAGTGAACAGTACCGTAAATACGCGCTTGTAATACGAGTACGGGACACACTTCCGAGAACATAACGTAATACAAAAGGGAGGAATCGTGCGTCCCTAAATGGCTTGACCATCTCAAGCCTTTTTATACTCTAATGCCTGCCTTGACCGTAATAAGGAGACGCGGTAACTTATGCTTTTGCCTAATATGACACGAACACGAAAGCCAGGTTCCTCCTTTTCTCCTCGGTTGATTGTATTGATCGTCTGACGCAACGTGATGCGACGTCATAGTGACGTATAAAATTATGGCTATTTGTTACGTCACGATGACGTCATGTGGTGATGTCATCACTTGATTATGATTTCTTGCTCACTCGTGCTGACGCTGCTGACGCCGCCGACGACGACGGTCAATTTTCGCGTTTAATGAGGCACCTAAGGCTTTCTCCTTAAGGATTTTATGTACGGTATTTTATGTATGATATGTATATATATTTCCCCAGCAGTACTAAATGTACACAATATTAATTGCGAGAAAGCGACGGCTAAGAATGTCGGGCAAGGCGCAAAGATATATAGGCTTTAAATACAGAGAAGCTTCGCTGTACTATATACAAGTATTTACGGTATGTAGTGGCGCATGGCCTCCAGGCGCTTCAGCGCGCGTGTGGCAAAGTGCTGTAAGCGACGGCGAGCGGTTGCGCAACTTAATTCTGCGCATCGGCCGCGAGTCGCTGTATATTAAGAAACACGTGTGCTGTAATGCAATTCGCGTGGGAAGCGCCGCCTCACTTTTTCTCCTTTCATTAGCGCCTTCATTACTTTTCTCTCACTGCCCGCAACTCTTGTTTCTTGGAAAAAGAATAGCTGGGCTTCGCAGAGTGACGCGGACCTTCGCGGCAGAAAGGTATACATCCAGCGTAGGCAACACACCAAATATCCTTGCTTTCGGACTCGCCAAAAGACCTGGTTGCCTTATCTGTTCGGTAGCGCGCGGTTTTGCAATGAGAGCTGTTATTAGAGATCATTAGACGAGGGTCCTAAACGGCTTGCAGTTCACCTTGCATTCGCATTCCGTTTGGCTCCCGAGAGAGCCATGTAGAGCTTATTATTGAGTTGTCGCGTATGCGATCCGCTTGCCTATCTTAAAGCTTCTTTGATTAGGCTAAGCGTTGGCTCTAGTTTTAATGGACAGCGTCGAACGTAACAGGTGTACAGGGGCGACGGAAAGAAACGCGAACAGCGCGGCGGGTTGTTTTCGTCGCGCTCTGACCTTGATAGCAATAAAAAAGATGCTAGAGGGTCCTTCATTATATCGTAGATGACTCTAGCGGCTTTTTATTACCATCCAGGCTACAAACCGCTTGAACAGAAATTCTAAACGGCAGAGCGCGTAGATGCCACACTGTTAGCGTTTGTTTCCATCGCGTTAGGGCACCTTCTGTCACGCTTGCGGAATTCACACTGACACACAAAGGCAATATAATTTAATAGTGGGGTTTCACATGCCAGAACCCCGATATGATTATGAGGCACGCCGTAGTGGAGGGCTCCGGATTCATTTTGTCCACCTAAGGTTCCATATAGAGTGTACCTAGATCTAAGCACACGGGTGTTCTTGCATTTCGCGCTCATCGAAGCACGGCCGCCGTTTTCGGGAGTCGAAACCGTGTGCTCGAGCTCAGCCGCGTGATACTTTACCTGCAAAGCTTCACCACGGCGCGGATGCGTATGCAAAAGTCAAACTATGACCATCGCTCTCCCCTTTAACTTTTGATTTAAGCTGGTTTGATGCGCGTCACCCAACTTAGGCCGCTTATAAGCTGCATGAGTTGTGCTGTATTTTATTTAGTAATTCGGCATCTTTTGATGTAGAGTAACACATGGAAAGCAGAAAGGCTTGCCAACTCGAAAACCTTGTTAGAGTGACTGGAACCTTTTTTTTATATACAAAAAAACAAAAACATCATCGGAAAGTTGGCTGCGTAAGAGCCGGTTATCCCATCAACATGACAGCACCATTGAAGAAACACACAAGACAAGAAAAACTAGAACGAATAAAAGAATAAGAAAATAGATAAACATTGCGAAGCGCTATGTTCATATATACGATATGGGACGTGTAAAGAATTAAGAGTCTAAAGGCTCCAATACATAGAGGGTAAGTCTCATAGATTACCGCGGGTAGAGTCCGTACGGATAGTTTTCTATACACTTAACCATAACATGACTGTGATATGTGTTCATGTGTGGATAAACATCCTGTAATAACTTATACTCAATTCCCATACAAGTACCGTAAAAAACCAATATTAATGAACGAAAGTGCGACTATCATCCGCCACGGTGCTGATGTTTCACGATTAACCGCAAGGGCAAGGCGTCCTTCACTGACCAAATTTGGTCGTTGCGCTCAGAACGTTCACACTGACATCGAATATGGGTAAAAATATAGTTTACTAGAACTTCTTGTTCGGCTAGTTGGTTACTTGTCATAATGAAGATAATTAGCGCAACTTGGCATTCACTCAAAAAACATTCTCATTCAAGGGACACTAAAGAGCAAAACGATTTTTCTAATATTAGTAAACTACTCTTTCACGATACCAAAAACACCACGCCTGCTGCGAGAAGACACTTAGTAAGCGAGGAAACGCGCGAAAAGAAAATGTGGGTGGCGACGCCACCTAGAAGTTACCGTACCATTCGCCGTGACGTCACATGTTTTGACGGCGCCTACTAGGCACTACGCAGTTCCCAATCGGTAAAAATGAAGTACATTGTCCTCTAAGGGGGCCATAGACTTAACATACCAAGGCGTCGTTTGGTAGTGAAGCCAATTCCAAAGAACATGTTAGCAGGTAGACATGAGGGAAGGCGGTCTGCTAGAGCTAGGGCCCTGCAGGACAAGTATTACAACGACAAAACTGCAGTGTACGTAGATGCAGCAAAACAGAACGAACAGCTCTACGTAGTGAGTGTAGTGACCGGAGAGAGGCGAATCTTAAACGCTGCTTCTGTTAAAGCCCCATCCGCTCTGGAGGCGGAAGAAACTGCCATCGCGTTGGCCATCACGAGCACTTCCGCTCGGACGGTCATAAGCGATTCTAAACGAGCAATAACGAATTTTGCTAAAGGCAGCGTAGCCGTCCCTGCGGCAAGGATCCTTAAAAAAGACCGGGGAGAAGCAACCGTCGAGCTTGTGTGGGTCCCTGCCCACTCGGGGAACCCGGGGAATGAGGAGGCGCATCGTGTATCCCGAGGTCTAAAGGCGCATTCACACTTGAGAAGCGAAGAGAAAGCGAAAGCGCCAGAGCGGCCGGAAAACCGTTTTCGCGCGCGTCGGAAATGTTCACATTTGTTCTGCCTCTCCAGCATGCTGTCGCCGCCGCCGCCGCCGCCGCCTTCGCCACTTCGAGAATTCATTCTCTTTTCCCCGTTTCCTGAGCATTTAATTTCGTACCGAATTCAAATTGAGCATGCAAAACACGGAAAATAAATAGCTTTCACCTTTTCAAACCGCCGTTTCGGGAGATACACCAGCAGAAACTACATAAGCGGACACGGCAGCAGTGGCTGCGGCGGCGGATTCACCCGGCTTTGCAAGAAGCGAGACACGTTGGGGCACGCCGACTCGCTACTGCTACACCTTTTTCTACTTCCAGTGTTCTTGTCAACCAGGTTCTCGAGGAACGCGTCCTTGTCGAGGCTGTGAGTCTTGTCGTGCTGGACGGGTAGTTTGCAAATGCGCCGATGTGAGCCACCGCCGACGCCTTGGCCGCCATGTTGAATTTGCGGTCTGTTGTTTACGTCACGTGATTTGAGCTAGCGCAGCCAAAGTACGGCTTCCCGTGAAGCGGAAAGGCGATCCGCTTTCGCGTGGCGGAAAAATCGGTCTCGGACCGATTTTTTCGCGTCCGCCTCGCGGCGTGGTTTTCCGGCCGCTTAGGCGGCGAAGCGAGTGAATTTCCGGTGAGTTTTGCCGCTTTCGCCCCCATCGAGGCCAAGTGTGAACGCGCCATTAGTCAAATAAAGTTGATACCACCACCTACCAAGTTTGGGGTAATTTTGTTGAGCCGTGCAATGGCGCCAAGATACGATAAGTACGCTTTGAAATCCGTGACGTCACGCGGGGAGATTTCGGCGCGAAATTTAAAAATTAAACTTTGGGCTTGATTTTCTTCTCTATTAATAAACCTATGATGGCGAAATTAACGACATTAGAGTTCTCAGAGCGCAATTTGTCGATCTAAACCGATTCATTGTTCCTCTTTAGTGTCCCTTTCACACACGCTTCCACTCACATTCACACACGCTTCCCCAGACAGCGCTGTGTGTGGGGTGTGTTCATGAGTGGAAGCGTGTGGGAATGTGAGATTGTTTTTTGAGTGAATGCCAAGTTGCGCTAAGTACCTTCAATATGACGGTAAAAAGTATACCTTCTGATATTACTGACGCCTACGACGTAACCTTTAGTACAGAGGGGGTTGTCCCGAATCGTTTGACGCGCTGCTCGCATACCGTACGCGAGCGATGGAGTACAACGCGTACCGACTGCACATGCGTACGAGGGGGAGGGAGAGAAAACCGGCGCAATCCCTGTCAAGAGTCAACCGTGTGCGGCGTCCAAAAGCGGCGCGACCGTTGGGCATAGCAGGAAAGCGCGGAGTACAGGGAGAGCAAACCAGCTGCCGCGTCCGCTTGATCAGCCCCGCCGGCTGTTTTCGCTTGTACATGTATACGGAGAGCCGTTTAGCGTGCTTTTCAGTCCCCCTCAACCTCGCTTCGTGACGATTCGCGCTCCCCGTCATCTCTTTACGTATTTATTGCAGCGCTTTGTGTTTTCCTTTTTTTCTTTTATGGTTCTGCGCTCTTTCCTACTCGCCGCATTACATACCTCAGAGGCGCTCGAATCAGCTGTTCGGGGGGAGAATAGCCAAGATCCCGCGTTTTATGAAGCCGCAGGAAAAAGAGCACGGTTCGGCAAGGGCGGGGGGGAGGGGTTAGCGACGAAGGGGGAGGTCAGGTCCTCTCACTCACGAGTTTAAGTGCTTAGTGAATCGGCTGCTGGGGCATGGATTAAAGTATGCATATCAAGTAAATATTGCACCTCTCCCCCAACTTCCTTTCCAGCACGGCGGCTGCAATGATGTAGAAGAGGACAGGAAATGGGGATTTGCGGGCCAGGATACAGACGCAGGGCGAGGTTAGAACTACAGAGCGGGGAGAGAGAACTGGGCATGCGCCAGCAAGAACGAGAGCGGACGTCACACACACGCGCACGCACGCGCGCGCACACACACACACACACACACACACACACACACACACACGCACGCACACACACACACCACACACCCACACACACACACACACCACACACCACACACACACACACGCACACACACACACACACGCCACACACACACACCACGCACACACACCACACACACACACACACGCACACACACACGCACACGACACACACACACACGCACACACACAACACACACGCACACACACACACACGCGCACACACACACACCACACACGCACACACACACACACGCACACACACACACCACACAACACACACACGCACACACACACACACACACACGCACACACACACAACACACACACACACACACGCACACACACACACGCACACACCACACACACACACACGCACACACACACACGCACACACACACACACCACACACAGCACACACACACACACACGCACACACACACACGCACACACACACACACACACGCACACACACACACACGCACACACACACACGCACACACACACACACACACGCACACACACACACGCACACACACACACACACGCACACACACACACACACACACACACACACACACGCACACACACACACACACACGCACACACACACACGCACACACACACACACACACGCACACACACACACACACCACGCACAACACACACACACACACACACGCACACACACACACCACAACACACACACACACACACGCACCACACACACACACACACACACGCACACACACACACACGCACACACACACACACGCACACACACACACGCACACACACACACACGCACACACACACACACGCACACACTCTTTCTCCTTAATAATGTACAACTGACGTGCAAACAAGCTCCCTTTCCCTCATTGTCAGCGCCTTTCTTCCCTCTGCTCGGCGGCGTCTGCATTGAATCTCCTCGATGCGAAATTTACCTTTGTTTATATCCCTGATATTCCTTCACCCCCCCCCCCCCCCTCGTTCACTTCAATCTGTTCTACCTCGACAACCCTCTTTTCCCCCCTCTATTCCAGGCGCCCGTTCCAGCAATCGAGTTTTCACGCTTTCTTGCCATTGTGTCAGCGCTAGCTGGCCGAATATCCTATCCCTCATTTCTCACTCTCCGTCGCCCTCACCTTCCGGTCGCTACCCACCCTCCGACCAGGTGTGACGGCGCCACGCGGTCTGAGTGCCCAGCCGGCACACCCTCTCTCTCCTACTCTCGCCCTATTTATTTCTCCTTTCTCACCATCGGGCGTTCCTCTTTCTTTCCATGGAGTGTCCGCACCCCTCCCACACACACGCGCACACCAAACTTTTGTATTTGTCTGATTCGATCAAATCTCTGGCGTTGGCGGGGGTGCGAGGATTGTAAGGATAGAGGGGGTGTCTGTCATATTCTCAGGGGGCGTCTAGCAGTGAAGGCCGTTTCTGCAGCTTTTTGTGTGCTTGCTTAAGTGTCTGAGTGAGACTCACGAGCGAAAGCGATAGAGGAAAATACAAAGGTGTAACGGGATTCTGTTCCAACGGCTTTTGAAGACGGCTGTTGAAGACGGCATTCCTCTGATAGAGGAGTGACGAAACATTTCTGGAATGCGCATTTTTGCAATGGATACAATGCGGGACATTCTTAAGCAGAACACCCAAGAGTGCGGTGCGAGCACCGTTATGTATTTTCAAGCTATTGAACCTTTGAGCAGCCAACCAAGGGTGCTGTTGCGACCGGGTATTTGGATCAATCCCACCATGACTCCAGTTGTCGTGCCGGTGTATTTGGATCCGTCCCTTCTCGACAACCATGCTGTTGCTACGAGAGGGCAGCGTCGTACCCGGACTCCGTTTGGTAGCGTAGTCGAGTCTCCGGGTTGAGGAACTGATGCTAGCAAGTTGGGAAAACAATAACAAGTTTACTGACACTTTTCGTACACTCAATTACATAGTTACAAGGAAAGAGTTCAGCGACGAGCGCATTGGATGAGCCTGTTACCGAGGGCTCAGAGCCCCATTTTTCACTCAGCACCGTCGTTTTAACCCCCCAGTTTGGCTCCTCCCTCTTGATGACCACCAATCACACACACGACACCTCCCACCATGGCACAGTCCATTTCACTGTCGCGGAGGGGTCATGGCACACTTGAAGCGGCAAGAGTCCGGCGGTTGTCGACACGCAGGTGGGGAGAAGCAGAACAGGTTCCTCGTGCTTGCCCATGCAGATCTTTTCCCGACGCAGCGAAAGGGTAGCGGAGACTCCCGTCCAAACATACCCGTCAGGTGGCTTCGGCAGCGTACCAAGCCAAGCCCAGGTGGTCTATTGTCTCCGGCATCGCCGTCCCAGACTTTGAGGCCGAGATTCTGCCCATCGTTGGTCACTCGCCGTCCCAGGAATTTCGTTTCCAGGAAGGATACAGGTGTTCTAGCAGCGGGAGAACACCTCGTCCGCCGATTCTCTTGGTCAGTGCTTCGCCACCGACAGCCGGTCATAACAGCCTCCTCCCTCGCCAGTGGAGAAACGGAGGGCAGCAGCCAACGCTGCTGCTCGAAGGGTCGACGAAATTCGCCACCGTTGTAAGCCCAAAGCTCGATGTCGCTTGAAGCATTGTCTGGTCAGTTGCAACCCAACTTCTGCGGCCTCTCTGAAACTCAACCACATGCAGAGCAAGCACTCGGCCGCCTCCGAGCAAACCAGGCCAAAAGAGGGTTGGTAAACAAATTTTCATTATTAGCTTTATACGAAAAGCTGACACTCAAAACTCTCAGGACTCACTTATGCTGAGAAGCCAAACGTGCTACCTTACTCAAACACACAAATAGTTGCACGAAAAAAAAAAACCTCAAATATCAATTTCGAGACATTGGGAAGAGCACCCCAGACTTGCTTAGAAAGAGCGGCTAAGCGCGTCAGCGTTTCCATTCAAAATTTGCCCTTCTTATCCTTAATGCCGAAAAGATATTACCTAAAAATCAAGCTTCACCTCAGAAGGCGACTGTTCTTTGATGTCGCGGTTTGCAGCCAGGCAAGGGGATAACGATCCGTATCCACGCTGAATTTGACGCCTCCGAGATTACACAGCAACTAATGAATGGCCCACACAATGTAAGCGCACTCCCTTTCTGAAGCGCAGCACGCCATCTCTCGAGAACTCAATTTTCGGCTCTAGTAGAGCACGGAATGTTCATTACCTTCGTCATCCCTCTAAGACTGAATGGCACCTAGGCCTCGATCGCTCACATAACTCTGGACCGTGAACTCTTGGTCGAAATCCTGAGCTCGCAAAACCGGACGGTTAATCACTACCGCCTTCACGCTTAAGAAGGCAGCCTCCTTCTTTTCATCTTAAGACTACTTTCGCCTGTTCTCCGCGAACAACATCGGTCAAGGGGTGGCCAACGATGAATAACTTCCGATGCAAAGACTGCATTCCAGCGAGCCCCAAAACGCCCCTTCGTCCGTCTTTGTTTTAGGCCGTGGATAGTCTGCTACTTCTGAGCTCTTTTCCTAAAACCTAGGCCTACGCCGTGACCTAAATAGTCTACGATTGCACCTGCAAAACGACCTTCTCATCCTTTATAGTCAGAACCCTATAAAAAGGTTCGACCGCGTCTCATACCTCTGAACAATCGCTCACGCCGTAACGTTCGGAAAACCTTACTGATCCGCTCATGTGATCACTTGATAACTAATTCTTCAAAAAAAAAGAACAAAACATAATGGGATAAACACTGCTTTCTAACTGCTTCATTCGGTTAAAGTTACCTGCCCGTGCCAACGCCTCTGATAAAAAAAAAAAAAAAAACCACTGTGCTCTCCTGAGCGCCTCAATACCTCATTCCTATAGCGTTGCAAAGACAAAATACAACTAACCCTTCACATAATCCCTCTAAGTTCTTCTAAAAGCTGATCCTTACGTTACGTTACAACGCACATTGTACAACAACAACAAAAAAATTACCCCAGGTGCAATACACTTCAAAAGCACCTCAAACATTTGCATTGGTTTTATGCTAAAACCTTGCACCAA
This sequence comes from Rhipicephalus sanguineus, assembly GCF_013339695.2. Lineage (NCBI taxonomy): Eukaryota > Metazoa > Arthropoda > Arachnida > Ixodida > Ixodidae > Rhipicephalus > Rhipicephalus sanguineus. Next base: position 67,066,065 of record NC_051185.1, on the reverse strand, counting down.
ATGCCTGTCAATTCCGATAGCGCGTAACGAAAACTGCACCGCTCAGTGCCAAACTCATTTCGGAAACTGATGCAGATATCTCTCCTCAAATGCTTATTCACCCCAAATCGACATGTGAGTGAACGCATGCGATATCGCACATAACCTTTCAAAACTACAAAAATTACAAGTTTCGCGCAAAAAAAAATACCTTCTTCAGAAGTTCATCCTAATGATTAAAGAACTTCGATGCTCTCTTCAGCCTTTACTACTGCGCGGTTTTTCTTCTTAAACCTTTGCACCGCATCTAGTAACACACAAAAATAAACTGGCTGAATTCTACATTCCTAACAAAACAATGAGTAATCTCAGTTTGCTCGCACCTGCAAACCTACACGAACTGACCGTTCCCCTTTTCTCATTTGGATTCGCTTGAATCGTACCCGATGGGGCCGCGGTCCAGCCGGCTTTCTAGCTCGCCAGAGGCTACAACATGCACGAGCCAACAGCGGTATTCTACAGTCACGCTTCATTCGGCACCTCGGCCGGCTCCCCTCAGGAAGGCGAATGGAATGCCAGAAACGGGGGGGGGAACCCTGTCCATTCTCCCTTTGTGCTCGCCTCCGCGCGGTGCTTTGTTACCCGCCGTACACTGGTCTTTCGACTTTGACGATTTGGACCCAGGTGCTCTCCCGAAGCTGTCCTCAACCCCGCCTTCCGTCGTGGGAGCGCACCTTGCTTTCTCCCTCTGCGCCCCTCTCGCAGCTTGCGGATGAATGAATGCCTCAATTTACGTTTCCGCAAACTGTCCGTTGGCCTACGCTTGCGTCTTTCTCGCGCCGGGGTGGGACCTTTCTTAAGCTTACGCTGAGCCGAATGCTTCCGCCGCTTTCTTTTTCTACGATGTCGGCGAACATCCTTTCTCTCGATACCTCGATCATCGCTTCGGGTCGCGACATGCGGAGTTGTGCAGCTCGTTGGTGCTTGTTCTACACCTTCTTTCTCGCTTACACCTCTCGAATTCTCCGCCACGTCGGACTGTCGGGCCACATTATCTGCGTCAGCGCTGATAAAATCTAAACCTGTGCCCTCACCGACGGTATCGCCGAACCCTTTAAGCGTCACGTCCTTGCTATTGTTAGCCACCACGCTAACAGTCTTTACGTTTGACGATTCCGAAACGTCCTTTCGAGGCACGAGGAAGGTTTCCAGCTTCTCCTTGAGCCCATCAGGGCGGCTGGTACCAACCTCCTCCACGGAAGGAACGTCTTTCGGAATTGTCTCTAACTCTAGATCGGCCAAGGCCTCATTCTCAACCTTCTCTGCTTTCATGCTCTCTTGAAACAGCGGGCCTTTCTCTGGCGCGATCTCGCCAACGGCGACCTGTCGCTCGTTGTTCTCAGGAGAAGGATCCCTTAGCATGCTTCTTTTGCTTTCCTCTCTCCTATCGGATATTCCGAATCTCCGGAATAAAGATGCCTTAATTACATCGTAGTTGTCCGCGTCCTTCTCACTGAGTCGCGCAACAACCTCAACTGCCTCTCTGGGCAGAACTGACATTAACCCCTGAGACCAAGTGTCTCGCTCAAAAGACAGTTCCTCACACATTTGTTCAAATTTTGCAAGATACAGGCCGATATCCCCTGATACCCCATATGGCTGCATATACCTTGACATCTTGAACTCTGCCTTCTTGTTGAGAAGAGGTACCACTCGCTGGGGACAACTGCCCGACCCCTTACTCAACCTTAGGAGTTCTACCTTGACTTCTAGTTTGCGGAGCTCACGCCACCTTTCCTCCCTTTCACGCTTACGCCTCTTTTCTTCCCTTTCGAATTCTGCGTGGCGATCCTCTCTTTCACGCTCACGCCTCTTTTCTTCCCTTTCGAATTCTGCGTGGCGTTCCTCTCTTTCACGCTCGCGCCTCTTTTCTTCCCTTTCGAATTCTGCGTGGCGTTCCTCTCTTTCTCGCTGTCTGAGCTGCTCTTCCTTTTTTTGGTTGACGACCTCCCATTCTTCACAGAGCTCCTCATCATCGGCCCCCAAATCAATGATTGCCTGTATGATTAGGGATTTTCCTGCCAAACCCTTCGTATCGATCCCCAATTCCTCACACAACAGCAACAAGTCCGGCTCCTGCAGCTTCTGTAAATCCATGATCGTCCCGAGTGCCCGCTACTTCCAAAATAACTATCCGAGAGTACGTAACCCTGAGTCTCTCGGCAAAGTTATCTACCAGTTCTGAAACCCTCGTTTAGAACCTGGTCCACATCAAAGGAAAAGCCAAGCACTCACCCACACGTGATCGATGTCTCGAGACAGCTGCATTCCCTTAGGCCGACTGTTGTTGTCGCTTGTAGCTTCAGATCCCAGCGCTGATCACCAGTTGTTGCGACCGGGTATTTGGATCAATCCCACCATGACTCCAGTTGTCGTGCCGGTGTATTTGGATCCGTCCCTTCTCGACAACCATGCTGTTGCTACGAGAGGGCAGCGTCGTACCCGGACTCCGTTTGGTAGCGTAGTCGAGTCTCCGGGTTGAGGAACTGATGCTAGCAAGTTGGGAAAACAATAACAAGTTTACTGACACTTTTCGTACACTCAATTACATAGTTACAAGGAAAGAGTTCAGCGACGAGCGCATTGGATGAGCCTGTTACCGAGGGCTCAGAGCCCCATTTTTCACTCAGCACCGTCGTTTTAACCCCCCAGTTTGGCTCCTCCCTCTTGATGACCACCAATCACACACACGACACCTCCCACCATGGCACAGTCCATTTCACTGTCGCGGAGGGGTCATGGCACACTTGAAGCGGCAAGAGTCCGGCGGTTGTCGACACGCAGGTGGGGAGAAGCAGAACAGGTTCCTCGTGCTTGCCCATGCAGATCTTTTCCCGACGCAGCGAAAGGGTAGCGGAGACTCCCGTCCAAACATACCCGTCAGGTGGCTTCGGCAGCGTACCAAGCCAAGCCCAGGTGGTCTATTGTCTCCGGCATCGCCGTCCCAGACTTTGAGGCCGAGATTCTGCCCATCGTTGGTCACTCGCCGTCCCAGGAATTTCGTTTCCAGGAAGGATACAGGTGTTCTAGCAGCGGGAGAACACCTCGTCCGCCGATTCTCTTGGTCAGTGCTTCGCCACCGACAGCCGGTCATAACAGTGCGCAACTCACCCGTGGTGGCTGGAATGCAGAATGCTTAGCATAAAGCCCCGGACTGATTTCGTTTCGTTGCTTTTTACTACAACTTCGACAAATTTTAGTCATTTCATTATTTTGATACTTTAGTTCGATTTTCATTCCTCACTTCCTCAGTTACCCACCATTCTAGCTAAGCTACAATGGAGGCTGTGGCGTTGTGTTCCTAAGCTCGAGGCTGTGGGTTCGATTCCAAGGAACGGCCGGCGGCCGTATTTTCATGTGGCTGAAATGGAAAAGACGCCCCGTACTTAGACTTAGGTGAACGTTAAAGAACCCTTGGTGGTCAAAATCAGTCCGAAGTCTCACACAGTGGCGTGTTTCGTAATCATATCGTGATTTTGGCATTCGTACAATTTTTTAAGGCGTGTGCCCTAAGAGGCTCGTTACACGGTAACCATGAGCAAAACACGGACTAAAGTGGGGTTGAGGACAGGAAAAGAGGCTCCTTCTGCAGCGCAAGTTGGTAGTGCTTAAAAATTGGCACAAAAGCCCACGTGATCTTCCCCGAGCGAGCGGCGCGTGGAGATGGAAGGCCCGTCGTGACTACATGATGACGTCATGGATCGTCGAAAATTGTGATATCATGTGACGCCTTGACAAGGAACACATTACGTGACAGTGTCGATTGGTCAAAGGTGGGCCGATTTTAGAAGTGTTGCAACGCTACGTGAGAGAGAGAGAGAAAGAAAGAAGGGCAAAAGAAAGGCAAGGAGGTTAACCAGGGTGCACCCGGTTTCCTACCCTACATGGGCGAGGAAGAGGAAACGAATAGAGAAATGAAGAAAGAAACAGAGGACAACTATAATACGCTCGCACTCAGAGCAGCGTTCACCGCGCGTACCCAGAAGGTTTCAAACTGCGAACTGTCACAGAGTATGGTTCTACTTCGACTGTCTTAGATGAAGTAGACTGTAATGCATTATGTTAATGAAGGCTTCCAAGGACTGGCTCCAAGCTATCCAGAACTTGCAGTGCACGTCGAGCTGATCGGATTGTCATTCCCGTGAGGAGTTCGCGTGTCGTGCTTTTAAATGACCTGAACACAGCGATGGCACGTACAGGTCTTCGTCGCATGAGGTGAAGATAGCCTCAGAGGGATGAGATGACAATTCATTTGACCGAGAATGCCACAGTAATTAAAGCAGTGTCTCGTTATGCCTTGCAAGAAGTCTGGCCCCCGATTGCATAGCTTAATGCATTACAAAGTGTACAGCAAGGTTTCGCGTTCAAATGTAATACCGGTGTCACACGGTCACTTTCTGATCGCGATTGAGCGCGATCCGGATAGAATTTCTCGATCGTGATTGGCTCCTTCACGGAAGCTGCAAAAAGCAGCCAATCACTGTTTAAACTTTTGATCCCAATCGGGCTTAATCGCGATTAGCAAATCACCGTAGGACACAGGTATTGCAGAGAGTGTTGTAACACGCAGCGAACTTTTCATTGTTACTTTCTCAACTGCTTTCCTTCTTTTTTTCTTTTTGCATATATATGCTAATCGCGTATGAGAGCCACAAGCAACAACTGAGAACACAACTTCGCCGCCGAACCCCCGCGCGTGAGTGCTCGACAAGGTGTGGCAATAAGACAGAGTGTTGCCAGCGAGTCACAAATGGCGAACAAAGATGACACTAGGCTAATTAACGCCGAAACTCGTCTTGAAGAAGACGCAACGGTAAGCACTGCGCGTGCAAGTCGCTCGTTGCAAGCTCTCCCACTTGTTTCAACCGTTGGAACGGCGCTGATTCATTGACGGGACTTTTGGCAAAGCTTCTTTCTTGCTTGAGTTAAAAAAAGTTTGTGTGTGTGTGTTTGTGTGTGTGTAAGAGGGGGGGGGGGGGGCGTACAGCTACGAGTGGCACAAGAAAAAAAAAAGAAAAGAACACAGTTGACTGCTGCAGTATACGCGTCGCTTCTTTAGCCATTCTTCTCTTCCCTACGTTTGTTCATTGGTTTCGTACCTTTTGCTTTCTTAAATTCGAGCGTTCTTCGCAAATTATTCCGTGTTTGACTTGTCCGATATATTTCTAGCACTCGGAACGCAATCTCACGCATTAACTTCGAGCGCTAAGTCGGTGTGATATTCGTTCGAGCTGCAGCTACACTTTCTCGGCACTCATTCGCACTCTGCACATAACTGATGTCCTTGTCTCTCGAGTTACTACAAAGCGTGTATGTACTCGTCTCAGGTTGTCCTGGAGTCTACTACTAGCGAGAATCATGACTCATGTTCTTTAAACTGCAACGCGCATGCAAATGTATAGTTTGTGTGTCTCTTTGACCCAAATAAATCGTTATATTTAGATTTTTTTAAAACTTACAGCCTGAACTCGAACTCAGGGTGAAATTGTCGCCTATCCATGGGTTTGATCATTTCTATTCCTCTCTCCTTTAATCGCTCACAGAGTTTGCCTTCGCGGAAAATGTAGCTGTTTTCTCACTGCCGAAGCATGGTTTACAAATGCAGCTCAAAGCTCCGCTCGAGTGTTGTCTCTTAATCTGGCCAGCAGGTTGCGAAAAAGCATGTAGGCTCTCCGCTCGGCAACGCGTTGTAGCAACCTGTCGTCACCGCTGACCGACTGACTGACCCGGCGAGCATTTAAGGCCGACCGCTCGGCCTTGATAGCGGACGTGCCCTTCGAGGCACGCGAACTGCTCTCGCCTTGGCAGCTGTCGGACTCCGCCCCGCTCTTATACTTCTCCTCTCCACGCACTGGTCTTTGCCTGTGCCCTTTCCACTCGCTCCGAGGAAGGAGGGAATGCGGGTGATGCCGTCGCACTGTTACCATTGGGTACACGTCGCTTGTGGGACTAATTGCGCTTCGTGCCTTTGCCTTCTCTTGCCCCCCTTCTTCGAGAGAGGCATTTTACAGCGAAGTTGTCGTAGTCTACCTTGTGCCGTCATCGTCGTCGTCATCATCATAGCAGTAGAAGCAGTAGTAGTAGGCGTCACACAGGTCACGTGACCAGATAGTGGAGTGAATGAAGAAATGAATAGAACGAAATTATGATGATGACGCTGATGTTCGAAATGATGACAATGACGGTGACGACTTTTTGTGCGGAAAGTCATAATCATCATCAATACAGCTTCACTCTCAGACGGTATATATATATATATATATATATATATATATATATATATATATATATATATATATATATATATATATATATATATATATATATATATATATGTCGCGTTCTAAAGCTACTATCATGAGCAGTGCGTTTGTGTGCACACGTGCAGGAAATGGGTGGGTAGGCCTTCGCCGCTGTCGTGAGAGCGAGCTTCGGTTGACAGTGCTGCGCCGGCTGCTGTTAGCGTAGAAGTTGCGTGCAGTTGCAGCCGCTGACTGTTTCACGAGGACGCTGAAAAGAGCTGCAGGAAAATGTCGAATGCTTGAAACAAGAAAGGAAGCTCGCGGCAAGATGTCGACTGCAAGCGATGAGAAGTCGCTGGTTAAGCAGCGTTTCAGGAGCCAATGTTTCTACTGGGGGACCTGTCTTTCATCGGGGTAGTAGCAACTGCTCTCCTTGGCATTTGCTGAGAGAAGCAGCGACGTTCCTTGTTCGGCGACCTTCACCAAATTCATCACTGAATGCGATTGAGTAACATGCCAGGCATCGTTTAGGTTTCTGTGCAGTTATCGCCACTCATTGTAGTCGCTGATCACTCAGCCTTCTCTCAGCAGTCTTCTTTCAGCAGTCTGGCTTGCATACTAGGCACACGTTAAGAAACTAACAGGTATACAACGCAGAAGAAACACGCAGGTTACTGCATGTGCTGTCACGAGTCTTGTTCTTAGATGCACGCTGCTTTCAAGACGTAAACTTTGACATTTAGCTTTTGAAAACTCGGCCTCATGAATTGGTCTTGTTGGTAAGGAAAATCAAAGTGGTAGTAATCTACTATTAAAGCAATGCCCGGAACAGGACAGTAGTAACGTTGCATCTTTACGTTTTCCTTTGCAGACTATCTTTTATGACACCGAAACCTACAATTGATGCTTCAAGCATTGAAGTCGCTGACTTGGTGTCTTTGAATTAACATGGTAGCCGCTCCCTCCCCCCGTCCCCCCGCCTTTTTTTTTTTTCACTGATGCCACGTTCGGGGCTTGAACTGCTCACTATACACTACGCGTCCTCGCGTTCTTCAATTCATGTTATCCGAAGTACCGTATAGTTAGTCGTTACATTGTTTGCAAAGTGCAGAATTGAAAACAAGAGCACATGTATCAGACCAGCTCAAAATCGGCTTGAATAAGAAGTACACGTCTCTGATAGAATAACGCCTTATCTTTTGACATTGTTCCACCGGGTCGCACGCTCGCGTGATTCAACTTCTCGCGGTACTCACACCCTCCTCTCCGTTTCGCACACAGGGTAGTTTAACAAGAGTGTAGTTAAGGGCGTTCTAAAACCACTCCACATAGACGCGCTGGACCGTGCGTACGTAATTAGGTGATACGCGGCTGGACAGGGTCCTGCATGTCTTGCGGACGTCGAACTCGTTCGTGCCGTCTAGCGTGTCCGGCGGCGTCTCGACCGCGCACTGACCATCTCCTGCAAGCGGTGCCAACAGGTGGGCCCTGTCGTCACGCTTGGCTTGGCTGCCGCACTCGGCTGGCGGCGGCTCGATGTGGATTGCACCGGAAACGCGCCGCCACGGTGGCGACCGACGGTGTCGCCGACCACCGAGACTCAGGAGACGTAAGGGGCTTAGGCTTTTCTTATTTTTGGTCGATCAGGGTCGCAGATGTGCGAGCTCCAGCTCCGTCCGACAAAAGAAAAATCTGCTCTCTATTAAAATCAAATCTGCTCTTCTGATCTTTCATGCTCAAAGCTTCTCTTCTATTACTTTAATCCCTCAATCTCTTCCTCTTTTCCTCCTTGCTTCCTATATTCTTTTTCTCCCCTTCGCCCTCCTCCGTGAGGGTAGCAAACCGGTTGCGACCATGGCTAACCTCCTTGCCTTCCCTTTTCCTTTCTCTCTCTGTTCCCCATAGCTCCGGGCCGAGCTTCCTTATGGGCTGTGGCAAATGACGTCACTTTTCTTTTCCTGAAGATAACCACTTTAAGTGGGAGGGGAGAGGAGGGTACTGCTTGACAAGAAAAATGTTTTTCTTGCGCTGTCACATTGCACTGACGTCAATTCTCCTATAGCAATTGTACGCTAACATTTAATTAATTGCTCTATTCTAGCCAGCACTAACCGTCAGTTAGCCAACATTATCCAGTGCATGTATTGCGCAAGTAAACGCGGTATGCTTCGCGCAGAAGGCCTCAGATTAACTCGTATACGCTTTTTTTTTTTACTTCTCTTTTTGGTAACGTAATAAACGAAATGCAGCGCTGATACGGCCTTGTTTTCCAACTCTCCGTGAAAGGTTCTTGTCCTACTGAACCGCATTCATCGAGTGCCTGTGTGGATGTCAAGGACGGCTGCTCCGAGAACTGTGATAAGGTGCTAGGATTTATCTCTAACAAAGGATATGCTGTTGGAAAAAGAAATTGAGAATTGCGATAAGTGATGCTAGGTGAGAAAAACAGAGTAAGATATGTTATAAGATCAGGTGCCAACAGGAAAAAAAAGCGATATCGTTGACCCTGTAAAGCCTTGCAATTATTGCAATACTTCTATGCATGAATCGCAGCATTGCCTTGGTCACTGACATTAACATTGACACGTTCGTAGTCGTCTGCAAAACGCCCTCGAGCACAAGTCAATAACCGATTGTAACGGTCGTGGGTTTTCCTAAAGGAAGCGAAATCACACGGAAGGTGTAATGTGCGTGTTCTTCACTTCGGAGACGTGGTGCAAGGAGGACAAGACAGCAAAATAATTGGGTTATTTTTAATTTTCTGTTCCATTGAAAGCTAACTGCATAAAACTTTTTTTGCCTCGTTACCTATATTCGGATATAAGAAGTCTGGAGATGTCCCGGCCAGATGACCGAAGCGTGGCAGCCGACCGCCTTGGCGACTAAAGAAATAGTCCCGCTCATGTACTCCGCAATGTTCTTCAAAGACGGGGTCACCGGCCGACCAGATGCACGCGTCGTCCATTTGCATGCTGATTTCGAGGCTGCTAATGGAGGTAACTACAGAGTAAGCCACCCCTGCAGCCTTGCGAAGTTCGCTACGGTATACAGAAGAAGCTCTGTTAGTGTTGAAGTTTTGAATATGCGCTGATGGCATCAACCAACTAGCCCCCAGTCATCGCTTTACTTTTGCTATCGCACCTTCGTTGATAGAGCAGTCACACATATCTTGACCTCGGTTATCGCCAGTCGGTGAGGCCAGCACATGTATTGCGGTTTCGGTTACATCACAGCTGACGGCTAGCGAACGCTTGAGGTAAGCAGGCGATAAGGACGCACTGGACGCTGTCGTGGTCATTCGTTTCCATCTGACCCGCACATATCTCCCGGTAAAGATGGCTGCCCCGTGCAAGCGATGAGAATTCTGATCTATTATAAGGCATTTCGGTAATTAAGAGTGTCGGCCAAAGTAAAAATTTCCTTGCAGCTGGCTTCTTAAAGGACCTCTGTTTTACCAATATGTGTATAGTCGGCCTGCTGTAATATGCCCATTCAACGAGTGCCATGATACACGTCAGGGGCGTAGCCGGAAATTTTTTCGGAGGCGGGGGGTTCAACCATACTTTATGTATGTTCGTACGTGCGTTTGTATGTGTGCGTGTATATATACGCAAGCAAAATAGAGAAATTTGGGGGGGTGGTGAACCCCTCAACCCCCCCCCCTCCCCCCCCCCCCCGTGGTTACGCCTCTGATATTCGTACTCCTGCAGCAGTTTCGCTTCTTTTAACAGTGTACACACATACTTGATATTGTTTATGATTTTGCGTGCCAGGGCCACAATATGATTATGAGGCACGCCGAGGCGGTGGACTGCGAATTGATTTTGACCACCTGAAGTTCGTTGACGTGCACCTGAATCTAAGTACACAGGTGTTATTGCATTTAAACACCCATAGAAGTGCAGTCACTGTGGCCAGGAATCGAACCCGCGTCCTCGAGCTGAACAGCGTATGCACGTTAGCCATTAAGCTATAGAAAGCTGGGTTTTCACGTCTCTTTATTCGTTTGCTGCTACGTAAACGCTCTCAGCGGGATATCGCATGCTTATCCTTTAGTGTAATACCGGTGTCACGCGGTCACTTTTCGCCGCGATCGTGCCTAATTTCAGGATCCTGATTGGTTCATTTCACCGCGCGACATCGGTGTGTGAGGTAGCACGCTACAGAGCAATATATACAATCATGGCAGGCTCTATCTCAGCTAATGCTCTTCGTTTCTGTAAATATCCCCTCCTACTCAGCCTTTCTCTTTTTATTTTTTTTTTCTGGTTGCGGCTGAGTGTCGGAGTGCATCCGGACGCGAAGCGTGCGTCAGGGCGTCGCGTCTCATAAGCGAGCGCTCTTCTTGAAGTGGCGCCCTTATACGATAGAGCAAGACGCGAAGGCACTCTCCGGGCCGCTGTCGCAACTGACGTGCCGACGACGCGGTCAACACACCTCGGGTGTTAGGGTGTCAAGGGCACGGCGATACGGAGGCTTTTTTGTCAGTCGCACGTAGATATAGCGGCATCACCTCTCGGCAACGCTAAGGTGTCACCGCGACCTTTGTGCGCAAGCTTCGCAGACTGCGTAAGCAACGGCTCGTAAGGCACCTCTGAGAACGGGGCATTTTATTGCTTTCTAGCGGTGGCATATACAACTGTCGTATAGTAAAGTCGTTGTGTACACATATTTCTGGTCATATCGTGCGCAGGATTAGTTAGTGAATAGTTAACTGCAGTGAATAGTTAACTTGTGCCTGTATACTTCAAGCAGGGGATCGAATTCATTTTCAGGCAAAAAAAAAAAAAACGACATACACGTATACGAACTACGTCACTAGAACGAAATTCGAAAAGAGGTGAATCAGAAGCATTGGGATAGTGTGAATGAAACCGCCGCACGTAAATACGCGCGCGGCATGTTCTGTGACCATATAATGTGCATCCTTGGATCGCTGAACGAGCTCATGAAGTCTTTGAATAACTCAAGGAAAACCAAGGATTTAAGCAACAGTTTATCACGAATATCACAACGCGTTTGTTTGTGCCGCTTCATATATGGCTGCGAAGCTACAGATTGCGATCTTGCGCTTTCTGCGTAGCAGAAAGTGGCGAAGCACCGAAGATATGCCTGGCTGCGCTCGTTTTTATCAGTGTAGGTTCGCTCGTTAATAGTTGTTCATTAACCGAGTAAATACTAGCGCTTTTCGCAGAATTAAACTATGATTCTCAGCCTGTTTTAGTCCACTGCAGTGGACTAAAACAGGCTGAGAATCATAGTATTAGTCCTGCATGCAGGACTAATACCTCTTCGAATGATCTGCAGATTCCATTTTATCCCTGTGAACTTCTTAATATCGCCACTCCATCTAACACTCTGCTTTCCTAAACTGCGTTTCCAATCGCTTAGTGACCATTACGTTCAACAGAATGGTTACCAACGAACACTTGTAGAGAGAAACATACATCTTTAAGAGACTGAATGCTACTTCTCATTAAGAGTAACGCTTTCTAAAGCTGATATCGTACAATAAATTAATTAAAAAAAAGAGCATGTTCGCATAGCTAGAGGTAAGAACGATGTTTTGAGAACCGAACTAAGCGGACCTGGCAACTTGAGCATTCCAATTATTCCCAGTTTTTAATGTACACGGCTCTTTCGTTTTCTTCTTCCAGTACCGTGGGAAAGACGCAAATTGAAACGCTTTGTCAGCATATGATATTATGTAAGATTAACGGCTCTGGACCGGGTCGCGCGAATGATTTATTCTTCCTTTTGTCATCGCCGGTTGGATTAGAAGGCTATGGTGAAAAATTATGGGGAAGCGTGAAGGGGTAGGAGAATGACATGAGGTGGTGGTCAGAACCGTAGCCAGGATCACGGTGTTAGAAGTACAGGTGGGACGACGCAGCACCGGCGCCATGCGCTCGCTGCGTCGAACTTCGGTTCCTCCGCGACGTCACGCCGCGAGATGGCAGGAGCAGTCAAGAGGCTCACAGCGGCGCGCGCCGGCCTCTCTTCCGACAACGCCACGGTGACGAAGCAGTTGTCGCCACATTGCTTCCTCGTTTTATTCTTTTTGTGCGATGGCAGGTCATGCTATTCGAGTGAGAAAGCCGTGAAATGGGCCGAAAGTGTTTTGTGCCGCGGTGCAGCTCTGTGTACAAGACCTGCATTGAAAAGTCGATTTTTCTGCACCCCGAGATGCGGAACGCCTGAATGTTTGGCGCCATGCGATTCCGCGCAAGGACCGCGTGCTGCAGTCGACTGATTACGTGTGCGAGAAGCACTTCGAGCCGAGGTACATAACGAAGACGTGGGAAGCAGTGTACAAAGGGCACGTTCTTGTGAGCACATCACGAAAGGCGGCTCTGGCTAATGACGCCGTGCCGACGAAGTATTGAGTTCGTTTTGAGTTCATCGTCTTGAGTTCGTCCACGCCGTGAGTTGGCCCGTTTTTTTTAACACCTACGTGCGTGTGCAGTATTTCTCTCTCCGTGCGAAAGCTACGCTTGTTAACAATGAGAATATCTGGGGTTTTACGTGCTGAAACCACGTTATGATTATGAGGCACGCTGTAGCAGAGCTCCACAAATTTCGGCGATGTGGTGTTATTTAACATGCACTGACATCGTAGAGTACACGGGTCTCTAGCATGCCGCCTCCATCAAAATGCGACCGCCGCGGCTGGGATCGAACCAGGGAACTTCGGTCAGCAGCCGAGTACCGTAACCGGTGTACCATCGCCGTTGACTGGCTACGCTCGTAAAGACTCCGCACACCGCGATCGACGTGTTCCTTGAAAGACGAAGTAGTAACGCTGTCTTCGGGTGACTATGCGAGGCATAAACAGTGAAATATATTCCTCAGTTGGCAACAGAGAAGAATCGGAAACATATATCCACCATTCATAATGTCTCCCCTTCTCGCAGTGCCAAACCAGGATGCTTTTTCATATCCTTCGTCGGTGCCTCAAACTTAGCTGCTGGCATTCGCTAAAATTCAGAAATTTATGCACGACCAGCTAAAAAGTCGTATTCGTGACACATTTTTTTTATCCGCGATCAACGACCGCAAATTACTTCGAATGTTCGCGACAGCAAAGACAGTATTTTCTGTTGTAATACTACGGCTAATGCGGTACTATCTAAACTATACTTCTACAAATAGAACTAATTTTTGTCATATTTCAGCGTGACGTCACTGTCATATCTTTAATTGTCCGAATGAGGAAAGCATGTGCTGAATTTGCACCGCCAACCTTCGCGGTGGCAAATTCAATATATTCAACAGGTAGCGGCTGTATTGTCCAAATTTCGATTTATTCGAAGCTATTATTTATTTATTTATTTTTGCACTCATTATAGCGCGAACGCACAGTTTTTTATTCATTTCGAGGGGCGGTCGCGGCTCCGAAGCGACCACGCCTGATACCGCTCTTGAGCCACCAGTAGTGTAGCGCCATCTAGGGCCCTGTGAACCAGACGCCACAAACCGCGGACAAAAGTTCGCCGCCTCCGGAGGCGCCGTCGGTCCACCTATAATACTTCTAACACCGTGGCCAGGATATTATGTCAAGGGACGGGGTAGGGGGCCCCACTTCCCTATATGTATGTTCGCTTGTTGTATATATGTCTGCACATGTACACATGGAATCTACAAATCTCTCGGTCGGGGGAGGGGGGGTTGAACAGTCCAGCACCCCCCTCCCCCATCCAGGCTACGCCTATAGGGCGGAGTTGGGGGAGGGGGTGTATTCTTTTCCTCTGCGTATTCGTTCTTCAGCAAACGGTGCCGCGACAATGAAAGTTTCGCTTCAACACTACGCCATCAAGTGTGCGCGGACTTGTGCCGCCTCATTCGCAGTTCTGTGCAGCGATGTCAAAGGCTTAGCTGTGTGGATGGCTAGTATATAGCTCCGCCGCATTCAGCGTGCGCCTTCTGATCGCGCTGGCCTTTATAGGGAAGTCGGACACTGAGGACATCTGAGGCGAGTCTGACGCTGCAGGTTCTTCTGACGCCAGCTAAACCGTAAATCCAAGTGCATAGATGTTGATTTGACTTGGCATTCGTTCGCATGCAGCGCGTGGATTGACATAAACAAAACGGCGTGCAAACAAGAACAGTTATACGAATGCAAGGCAGACACCACTCGGTGTGACGGCTTTGCCTTCGTCCCTATTCGTGAGTGCGTGATGGTATCGTTACACAATGATGCACCAGGAGGCGCAAATCCATACTCTTGTCTACATTGGTAGCCTGTATAATTATTCTTTGTACTTAGCTTCCTCACTCCACTCTTTGGTTGGAGAATAGCCTTTGTTCTGCAGTTCCTCACACGAAATAATTACATGATGTTTGGTGATATGAAGATTATCGGCTTGATATTAAATCCGCGTATATTGCGTACGGCTATGTATTCTCACTTTGTATCCTATGCATTACATTTTTTCCTCGAATGCTCTGCAGTGTCAAAAAGCTATCATTAGCCTTCGTAGCGCTGGGTGTGAAGCGGTGTTAAGAAGCTTTTGTACGCGCGCTTACGCCAGCGGTCTTGAACGTACGCGTGTGCGGAACTTCCGTAACCGAGCGTTATTGTCTGCCGTGCTCTTTTTGGTGCATGCAGGGCGCTTGTTCTTTCCTCCCCACTACCAAATATATCCTCTCTGTGGCAGCGCCGAAGGGAGGCGGGTGAATGGTGTAGACAGGGTTCGCACGCGCGTGTGGGGTCTGGCGCCTGTGTAAGCGAAGCGGTGTGTGTGTGCGCCTTTGGGAGGTGAGGAATCAAGAGCGTGGGAAAATCTGATCCCGCACAAAGCAAGGGGTGGTGGCGTTGTCGTGACGTCATGTAGCGGTTGAACAGCGTATGCTTTGCCCGTGGCCGCAGAGAACCCGCGTTGATTCATTCTCCTTTTCTCCCCACTTTCGAATATTCTGCGAATACGGTTCGACTGTTGCTTCTGGGAGACGCACATATATACTCCACGAGTGTAGTTTGATTACCGTATATACTCGAGTGTAACGCGAGGGGTAACTTTAGGTAGCAAAAATCCGGAAGAAACTCGCGTTACATTCCAGTAAACGCGGTAGTCTATATTTTTTTTTTTGACGGCATTATTGGGGTAATAACCGAATAGGCCAGGGTGGAGAAAGGGCAGTGTGGTATTGCACAAAATCTAGCGTTCTCTACGAATCGTAGTACTGATCGAATCGAACGAACTTGTTTGCACGGCAGAGAGATAGTCGCCTTCGTTCTGAGCGCGAAAAAATTTGCAACCATAAATGGAGGCGACGAGAATGCATTGCTGCTGTCGTTGTCCTCGCTGTTCCCGCAGTTGCCAGCTTTGGAAAAAGTCGGCTCCTGAAGTGCAAGATACCCTGAATAAGTCAAAATTTCAATTGATTTAGGTTCAATTTGCTCTATTTCATATTCTAACGACATTACTTAAGCAAACGGTTAATGTGGCAAATATGTAAATGAGAAATGTGTCGCCATTTGCAAGTTACGAATTATCGTTTTTTTTTTTCACCTTTTGCGTAACGCTTTGATGCACTCAGTTATCGCATTGTTTTTTTCCGGGATAACATTATTTTGGACAAATGAGCGTGGTTTAGGAACCTACTTGACGGAATTGCATTTGGTTTACGATAAAAGGCGATAGGCGGGCAAACATGGACACTTGAGGGAAGTCAGGACAACGTCAACCAGCTCAGTTTTCTACCATTCTATGCATTTAGTTGAAAGGAAAAATGACGTCACATGCCAGGCAGGTTGATTACGATAGCTCAAGCCAGGGGCTGGCATTCTTACCTCCTCACTGGTGGTGATGGCAGTGAACCGCGAGCTAACACTCGCGTAATGGATGTATACGTGTAGCATTCGAACTGAACGACACGTTGTGACTGTTCATTGATAATGTTGTTGTGTAGCACGTCGACATTGACGTAGTCGTGCTGATATTGCAGCATTGTCATAGACACTTCTCCTCTTTCGTTCTTTCACTCCCCATTTCACTTTTCCAAATACAGGGTAGTGGCTAACCCCTCTGTCCTTGCGTTACCTTTCGCTCGCTTGCCGTGTTCTTAGTATGCAGATTCGTTGTAAAGCTGTAAATGCTAATATTTATTTGCCTATATGAAATGTGGTTACTTTCATATTTTAGGGGCGTGTTAGTAGCCAAATTTCGAATCCCCCCCCCCCCTCTCTTGTTGCAATAAACGAACAACCAACACATTCGAAACAATATGGGCCATTCTAGGGATTTTCCCGGTCGCAGTATATAATTGCCGAGAGGAGGCCTTGCAATGTCGACAAGTACCTGCATTGCGGGAATTCCCTTAGTCACTTTGTTGTAGTGCGCTTCTTTCCTTTGCCTCGATTATAGAGGACAGTGAAGCTATATTTGTGCCGCCGAGGGTTTTCGCGAGCGTCCGTTGCAAAATTTGCAGTTCGCCGCCTTTCTTCCTCGTCTCATATTCGTTACGCAGTTCATACTGGAACCAGCAAATTGTTTCCGAGCAAAGCGCGGTCTCGCAAGGCAGTTTCCTTGGGAGGCGGTAGCTGTGAGGTTGTTGGTGTCGGGAGGATCCTGGCACACGTGTTGGCAGACACTGTGGAAACCGCGCGACGTCGCGAACAAGTACGCATCGCACGCGCAGACTCCTACACACAAGGCAAATATTTCTTCAGTGGGAAACACCTTTCAGAACGGAATACGGCAAAATAAAGACACGTGATCGAGGCGTGCACGTACACTTTTATGCTCTTGTGCACATCCTTGCAATTTTCGAATAATATAGCGCAAGGGTTGAGCCCTGCACATGGTACCGCCTAATATAATAACAATAATATATCTGGGCTTTAACGTCCCAAAACCACGATATGATTATGAGAAACGTCGTAGTGGAGAGCTCCGGAAATTTCGACCACCTGCTACCCGCGTCTGCTACCCCCTTTGCGCCGTCTGCTACCCCCTTTGCTTATAGAGATGTATGCACACTATTAGCCTTATCTGCGCGATCACGTGTTCAGAAATCCGGTGTGGCGCTGATCTTCGTATCGCTGATCTAGTTGCTTCTGCATCGATATTACAAACTGCTGTATCTTGGCATCGGCGCTCGCGCGATATTGTTGAAAAACCGCAAGGGTGTACGTTACTGATGTAGAAGAAAAAAATTGGTTGCGTTGGGCAGTACACGATAGTTTGGTAGCATGGGAAAGTAACATTCAATAAACTATATTATAACGAAGTTTTCAAACAAGATAAAAGAGAAAGAGAGAGAGGGGGGAATAAACGTTTATTTTCGAAATAGTGTTCCGAGCGATGCCTTAGTGCCACCCCGGAGGTGGGCACGGTCATAGCGTACCAGAGCGGACATGACACTATTTTCCTGTATGTCGAGGAGATTGGCCTAAATCATTTTCTCATCAATCTTTGCTGCGATTTTCGGCGTCTAAATTCCTCTAATCGATCACTACATAGAAATGTCTTCAAATCTATTGCACCTCTACATTTGCAATTGTAGTCGAGTGCGTTCCTCACGCAATGACATTGCTCACGTACCGTATCGGTACGACCTCATTTCCTTGGGCCTGTGTGCGTAGGCAAAATAGCTGATAGGTGATGAGACAAATACTTCACGTAAATGTTGCTGTAGTCTTTTATCTAGAGCGCTCGTTTCTGATCAATGTTGTCGCAACAAAGACTTCTCCGTTCATTGTGAGGTCAAGCGCCGTGAGTCGCACTCGTCGATAAAATTAGATAATGGTCAAGGTATATCCGGCTGAATAAATACCGCCATTTATCTATTCGTGACGAGCTTACTTTGTGTGCTAATCGTTCTATAAAAGGATCGATGCTTGCGAAATGATCACACTGTATCAAGCTAAATGTCATACGAGAAAACAATATACAGCAAGAGTCCATTTTGTACAATTCCGAGAGAAACAGAGTTTTTGGCCTCAATATGATCTAACGGGCATAGATATATCGTGAACATGATCGTTCTTGGCCTAACGGAAAATGATAAAGTGATGACATAAGATGGTGCTGCACAGAACAAACCTATACCTAACTCATTCTGCTGGCGTGTTCCTCGGGACGTGCATTTTGCTGTACAAGCTTTCCCAGTGGTTTCTTATAGGCAACATAGTAATTCCTCCTTGACTTTCGTTTAGCCAAGTGATAACGTAAGAAACATCAAACATCTTAAAGTGTTTCTCATCGTACAAACCGAGGATGACGGATGCTGAGCACCCGAACACAGGCATCGGAGCCTATAGTAAAATGGCGCTGCTTACAACTGTACACACCATTTTTCACACCGCTAAACACTCTTCACGTTAGCCTCGGCCAATCTCCGTTAGGTAGACGACGTGAAAGACACCTACTATGCAGGACTTTCTCTCGTCTTCGAGATTGCGTACATCAGTGCACGACCGATACGAAGGGCCTATTCGGAAAGAAACGGGGCAGTGCCGCGTAATTGTGGCTTATTTCCTTGTGTGTGCAGCCCTGTGAAAACCAAGTAACGTTGTGCATTCCTACGCGTGTACATGTCTGGAATTAAAACTCACAGGGTTCCCTATGCATTCGCCTAAGACGACTCGAAGGCGAAAGCCATCTTCTTCTTTTCCTTCTCAGTCCATGTATTGATCCTCCCCCACCTCCGCAAGCTTTCTGCACTTAAGGTGGTTTTGCATTGCCTCCGATCCTGGTTTTGCATTGCCTCCAGGATCGGAGGCATTACAAGCTTTCTGCAATTCACCTGGTTTTGCACTGCTTCTGTGATAGGCCAACCTTTCACAAAGCGACGATGTCGTGTGATGCCGTCATCGTGTGGCGTCATGGTGACGTCACAAATGTCGGCCATCTGCGACGTCGTCGGTTTACGTCATCAATGTACGATTTCTTGCATCACTCGTGTTGACCCCATCGACGCCGCCGCCACAGGCGGGCAATTTTCACGTTTGATGAGACATCTAAGGCTTTCCACTTAATAAAGAAATAAACATTGCGGGATGTCGGGCTCCGTCAAAAATTTTACAAATCCGCCTTTAAAAAAGTTATGCTTGTAAAAGTGAATTGTAGTTTATATACACCAGGTAATTTGGAGGGGGTATGGCACCTCGCTCTTATTCTCCATAGCAGGCGGGTATCGAACCCACCACCTTCCCAAGCGACAGCACGACGTATCTTCTTAGCCATCGCAGCGAATGAGACGTACTACGGCCTCCCAACCTCTTTATACAATCTATGTGACAGTGTGCTCGTTACACAAATGATGGGGAATCATATGCCGCGGTCGGGTTTAGATCTATTGCCAAGATACACATCGAAGTAATTTTCGCAAGAAGGCACGCCTGATTTGCATATAGTCACGTGCAGCCACGCTACTCGTCGCCACGAGGAGCAAAAGTTCAAGAGCTTGGAGCGATAACAAAGTGCCTTTTTTTGCCTGCGTTGTGATGTTGCTGGAAAGACCTTAGGGAGTTCCGGGATAAAGCACGCGCGTGGCACGTTGTCGGCCGACCGACGGAAGCCGCGTACACGATCGGCTACTTTGCGTGACGAGATATTCATCGGGGATCAAGTGGACGCTGACGTTGCGCCATGTGTATTATTGCACGCCTGTTGGACGACCTCCTCCGTCGCGTTATCGGGCTACCGTCGCACGCGTTAATTGCTGAAAGAGGGAGTGTGGGCGAGAGTACGGGTGGACTCACATCGATCTGGAGGAAGGTTCGCATAAGTTGCGGCTAAGAACCGATGTGTCACGAATGCCAAACGAAGTCCTTGGGCGACTTCCGCGACACCCGCTCTCCGGTATTTACGAGCGGCTACTTTGAATTGAATGATTTGAAGCCAGCATTTTGTGCCTCCTATGTGGCTCCTGTAACAACGGAAAAGTTGCCCCGCCACGGTGGTCTAGTGGTTATGGCGCTCGGCTGCTGACCCGAAGGTCGCGGGATCGAATCCCGGCCGCGGCGGCTGCATTTTCGATGGAGGCGAGAATGTCTGAGGCCCGTGTACTTAGATTTAGGTGCACGTTAAAGAACCCCAGGTGGTCGAAATCTCCGGAGCCCTCCACTACGGCGTCTCTCATAATCATATGGTGGTTTTGGGACGTTAAACCCCAGATGTTATTATTATAACAACGGAAAAGTTTTCGTTTTCGTTGGTTGGACGTATACGCACTTGGGTTTCGTCCGTTTTACGAGGAAATGAAGTTGCCTGACTGTCGCCCGCGGGGTCCCATGCTATTGCAGTCGCACCGCTTCGTGCTGGCCGTTTATCTACACAAAAATCGCTGTCTAATAACAATAATAATCTGACCTCACGAGTCAAAACCACGATATGATCACGAGGCACGCCGTAGTGTATATAGGGCTCCCGAATATTTCGACCATCTGAGGTTGTTTAAAGTGCACGTAAATCTTAAGTAGGCACGGGTCTCTAGCATTTATTCTCCATCTGAGTACGACCGCGCGGCCGGGATTGAACCCGCATCTCTGGGACAATTTTTTTTGTTCTGTTTTTCTAAGTGCAGATTACAGCTTACAGGAGAGCGAAGTTACTTGCCGCATCTTTTTTTCCTGACTCTTCGCAACAGCCTCTCACGTTTCCCACTACTCCGTGCGAGTTGCCTGCTTTAGCGTATTTCACTGTTACGCGGCACCATGTAACGTGGAAAGTTCACAAGTGCTCACGGCTAAGGCTTCCAAGAAGGCCTGATTGGCGAGACTTGTGTCAGTGCGGCAAGCCTTTACACACAACTGCCGCTGGCACTTCGGGATTTCGTTACGGTATTAAAACACGCCGCGGTGGCATATATTGACTTCGGAGTTTTACTGTGGAGCACGATGCCGCGCATTGAACTGACGCCTCGAGCAGCCCGCGTTTCAATGGGAGCAGAAACGTTGTTGTAATTATATTAGCAATGAAAGCCATTTGGCCAAGGAAACCTCCTCACTAGAAGATCAATCAATTTCGTCCAATGGAGAGAGAAACCCTTAACTCAATCTTTTCGTTGTAGTTCACTTTTCGCCGTCGCCTCAAAGTTACAGCCTCACGGAGAACTGTGTACGGAAGTGGTTCGGTTAAGTTTAGGCCTTTAGAATTAATGATAATCTACACTAATAATATCTCGAGGACTGTATTGCCAAGTGTGACGAGAGGCATCTGTGAAAGACATTTTGAATACCGCTACATAATGTGAACACCCTAGGTATATATTGTCTACACGTCCACTTCCACATCCTTATGACTCTGTGTATACAGACAGTGGCATTTAGACATGTCTCGACCTGCACCACTAATATATCGCAGGTAGCTAAGCGTATACAGGGAAAGATAAACGAAGTTTACTGCAGAAAACACGAAACTGTTATTTCGTCTCAAATTGTGATCACAGCGCAAAGTAAGACACAAGACAGAGAACAACGAAGAGGAGCGCTGACTTCCAACTAGAATTTTATTGTGAAGAACAAGCATTATAGAATGCCCAAAATATGACGAACAACGCGCTCAACTGAGTGATCGATTGAACAGCCTCGACAGACGACCACTTACAATCGGCAAAGTGCTTGGACCGTGGCCACATCCTGATACTCGAAGACGTGAACTGAGTGCTCTTCGTTATTTTTAATGGACACAGCTTCGACTGAACCACGACAGTATGAATAAAGAATACACTGAAATATGTGATGTCACACCAACAAACAGACGCTGGTGTCTAGGCGTGACATTTTATAAATTCTACTTCGGCCCCTGTCGTGTTTTCTCCCAAGAACCAATCACTTTCCGTGAAATGGGCGAAAATAGAGGTTTCATTAAACAAATCTTCATCAGCGTGCCCCTTAAGTAAATTATGCGGGACAGTGAGTTGCATTGTGACTTCTATTAAAGACAACAGAAGGCCAACATAGAGCCAGGAGAAAGTCGACAGGGACACAATAAAATCTCAACCACTTGTGTACGGGTGAATTGATTTAGAGCTCTCGTTAGCATATCTCCACAGAAAAGAATGTTTTCTTTAACGTTCCGAACTCTGAAGCACACAAAAACAACTGAGGTGGAAAGCGATTTTGCCCCGGATGTGGGTGTTTGAGTCTTATAAAGACCATAAAGTACTCAGACCTCAAACATGTAGCATCCTCTCAGACGTTTAAGCGAGCGGAACCGCGGGATGTCGTCTTCGCATTATGTTGGCGATACAGATTGTTTACTTCGTCAAGGAGGATATTGGGATTCGAGGCCGAGCTTATGTATACAGCGTGGACAGCTTTTTCCTTTCACATCTCCAGGCGAGCGCACACTCTAATCCACACCCCTCCGTGAGTGGTGCTTTTTTACTGACGGCGAGACGCGTCGCGTGCGGCTATATAGTCCGGGTAGACGAGACCGAGAGAATGCGCGGCAAATATCGCGATAACGGGGGAAGAGAAAAGTACTCGAGACTCGGGGGACCAGAGCAGCAGACACCTGTGTATGTGTGTATGTTGCCTCTGCGCTCGCTGCTGACGTCTTGCCCGAGCAGATAGATAAGGCGGGAGGACCCGGGACGGGGTGATAAGTGACGGTTACTACTATCCCGACCGCCGGAAGGAGCACTCAATAGCACGAGATTAAGACGTCGCTAGACTCGGGTGGGGGTTTTACTCGGCTTCTCGCGGATGCAACCAGTTTCGCTTAGCATATGTTACTTGTAAACCTCGTAAGTGATGAAAGAGCTAACGGTGCTTCCGTAGGATCTGTTCGTTTCTGTGATAACTCTGCGGACCAGTGAGACGGCGAAAATCGTTGGAAGGTTTGGGAGAAAGACGTCGTCCTATAAAGGTGAGCGACTGTACAAATATTGCTTTGCTTGCGAAGTTGGGCGCTGGTGCGAAGCGGCGGGGGATATGTTGCTGTTACCCACGCGACAAATGGTTCGACATCCGCCGCGGTAGTGGTTATGGTGCTCGACTGCTGACCCGATGGTCGTGGGATCGAATCCCGGCTGCGGCGGCCGCATTTCGATGGAGGCGAAATGCTAGAGGCTAGCGTACTTAGATTTAGATGCACGTTAAAGAACCCCACGTGGTAGAAATTTCCGGTGCCCTCCGCTACGGCGTCCCTCCTAATCATATGGTGGTTTGGGGACGTAAAACCACAGTTATTTTAAATAGTTCAACCCATGACGGCTACTTAAACAGAAGGTAAATATGTAATGTAGCTGGAGCGAATTCTTCAACAAGGAGACTTGCTTTCGTCAGGGCTGTGATGGAAGCAAGTCCTGTTGTCGACGAAGACAGTCCCGTTAAATAGTAGTCGATGCGTATGTCGGAACGTTAGCTCAAGGCCTTACTTATGCGGCCACTTCGGATCATTCGTTTTTGTTTCTCCTTTCTTCGACTCATCTTATGCTTAAGACAAGTGCGATTTGTCTGGATAAAATCCTTATTGAAAAAATATAAGGCAGTACATGTCGAACCCACGACATACCAGAAAACAAAGGTGCCCAGTCTCGGTGCTTGAATCGGCGTAATGGGACTGATATACCCCTGTCCTTAATGGGTTAGTGCATCCGCCATGGCGGTCTAATGGTTATGGTTTTCGACTGCTGAGCCGAAGGTTGTGGGATCGAATCCCGGCCGCGGCGGCCGCATTTCGATCTAGGCGATGTGCTAAAGGTGCGTGTATTGTGCGGTGTCAGTGCACGTTAAAGAAAAATAGGTAGTCTAAATATCCGGAAACCTTCACTAGCGCGTCCTTCATAATCATAACGTGGTTCTTGGACGTAAAACCCCAACAATTATTGTTAATGACGTAGTGCGGATTTAAACCTGCTCGTTGAGATTTCTTGGGGAGTCCCTTGAAGTGCGTACGCACTTCAAGGCGAGAGAAACGCGGAGATAAAATTCAATTCAATTTAATTTATTTTGGCAGCACAGGAGGCATTGCAAAAGTCACAACAGTGATGCTGTGGGGCGAAAGCAAAAAGCGATAAGGCTTGACGAAGGCTTTCGCACCATTTGACACGTAGCAAGAGCAACATGAAATCGTTAGTCATTACACAATATCAAAACATGACATGTATTTCAGGGTCATGTCAATTTGCATTCTAAAACACGTAGAAAAATGTTTAAAGAAAGAAACAGTATATGTGGTTTATTGTAAGAAACTGTTTAATGTTAGTGGCAGAAAGTAGCTCATTCTTTAGCGGCCATCGGTGCATATTTGTCATGACCTAATCAGGAGTGAAATTTTGAGCTATGGGTGTCGCTTTCCGATGCCTATTGAATCTATAACCTGTAGTTATCGCCGCACTGATAAAACCTACCAGGACGCACTTGTTTATAGCCTTAAGGCCGGGACGTGTTATTGTTACGTAGCTAAGAGAGCTCTTAATTGACACAATTACTTGACAGCGCGTCTTGCTATCTTTTTTTCTTTTAATAACCTCTTCTCGGCGCGCTTTACATAAGCTTACTCTCCGTCTGGCTTCACGTGCGAAGCACTTTTCCGGTTAAGAGCGATAGAGATCGTGATTCTTGATAGGAGGAGGAAATTGGGAAGATGTGATCTGTAAAGGTGTCGTGATTGAGGTGTCCTCAACCGTGACACCTCCCCTGCGTGTTCAAGAGAGATAGAGAGAGAGGGGGAAAGAGAGAGACCCTAATCCTCGGAGGATTAAGATTTCCCTAATCATTCTTAAGGCCACTAAGGTCTTCCTAAGGCCACCTTAATCGGAGGCTCTTCTATTTGGCCGCCATGAATTTCCCCATTTACTCTCTCGCTTTTTCTCACGCTCCCGAGAGGAAATGGAAAATGCATGGCGGCCAATTAGAAGGGGCTCCGATTTGCTACCCTACACCTGGGCCACGAGTATGGTGACTGGAGAAAGGAAAACGGAGGGGGGGGGGGGACAGAGCACTGCACGCGCACAGAAGGGCGTATAGCAGGAATACATGTAATGGTCACTGAGGCCGGTGTTTCCCAAGACATACATTAGGATCGCAATAGCTTTCTGCGCATTCACTGGTGCGGCCATGGTCCACTACCCTTCGGATCAGAAAATGTTCTGCAAGAGTGCAGTCGGCCTTGTGCAATCTCTCACGACATGCGCTGTACGTCGTATCGTGGTAAAGCGCACAAAAGGCATTCGGTACTTTCTTGAGACCCACATGAGCCGCACATTGGTTTGTCCTCCATTCCAATTAAAACGCAAGGAATCCGCGTTCGGAAATGCCACAGGAAACCACAGGTGTTATAGCAGTGCTACAAACCCGCGGTAGTTGCCAGTTGGAAGCTTATAACAGGGTTCAGTGTGCACAGGCGGTAATTAGTTCCTCTCGGAGAACTCTGGGAAGCTTGCGTCATTGTGAGAGAAAGAGAAGGAAGCTCTCCGGCAGCGTCCTTCTTCGCTTTGTGAAATTAATGCAACTATACCAATGTCAGTACACTGATCATGGGTTCCTTATAATATAGGAATTCATGGGGTTTTGCGCGTCAGAACCACGATATGATCACAAGGCGCGCGCAGCGTTGAGGACTCCAGATTATTTTGACCGCAGGGTGTTGTTTAACGTTCACCTAATCTGAGCTGACGAATGTTCTTGCATGTCGACCCCATCGAAATGCAATCGGGATCGAAATGCAGGAACACCGATGCACTTATATTTTTAGGTGCAGGTTAAGCAACACCAGGTGCACGACACTCCGAGTCATCTGCCTCGGTGGTACAGTTTTTACGGTGCTCGGCGGCTGACCCGAAGGTCGCGGGTTCGATCGCGGCCGCGGCGGTCGCATTTCGGTGGAGGCGACATACCAGAGGACGGTGTGCTGTGCGATGTCTGTGAACTTTCAACACCAGATGGTCGAAATTTCCGGAGTAGGTAGGGATCGAACTTACAACCTTAGGATAACGCGATAACGCGTCCGATGCTCTACCAATTGAGCTACAGCGGAGGTCGTTTTCCCTTCCACATCGTTGAGTATTTATGGCTTTGTGTAATCCTGGGTGTGTTAGCCAGCGCCGCTCGTAGCCATGACGGCGAGTGTGGAACACTGTGTTGTTGCCAGCCGGCATCAAGTAGCACGTAGTGTTAATACGAGATGGAAGCTGACAAATAAGCCAAGTCTTCCGGAACAAGACCTCGCTGTAGAGCAGGATCTTGCCGCTTGTGGCCTCATCTGCCTCTGTCGACCGAGGAAGCTTGTAACGGCTCATTCTTTGTTTTCTGTTCCTTCGTCTTCCTCGCATTAGCCGAGCTGACTACGCGGCGTGTCGCCGACGTTGCACCTTTATTCCTTGCTGCAACCGTAACGGGGCCGCCTCATCGCAGGGATTCATCATCAAACACCTCGCGTCCTTGGCTCAGAATCGGCGGCGTGACGCGCTCTCACCGACGCCGCTTTACACACGTGCGGTGGTGGCCGATTGACGGCTCGTGGCGCGCCGGTCGGGTTTACCTGTGCGCTTGACTTGCCCTGTGCCACCGGTGAGTGTTAGTTGCGTGCAGTTCCATACCTGCTGTACAGCTGTGGCCAGATCGGTGGCGTAAGCTCCGCTGAGATTGCATTGCTGCGGCGCTTCTGTACAGCCGAGGAAATAACTCCTTTCATCGCCATCCGTCATCGCTCATCGCCAGACGTGCGAGAAAATGACAGCCGAGAAATTACGCGCCTGCTTAACACTCTCCTTAAGTGGTGTTTGTTCTTCCTTTGATTACTTTAGCTAAAGGGCATAGCGTCTGCGGGATCGTTGCAGGCGCTTTTCACCATATTCGCGCCTGCGTTTTACGCGCATTCGACAGGCGATTCCTCCAGGAGTGTTCGAATGGAATTGGAACGCTGATTGACTTCTACGATTTAGTAAAAATAATTAACTGAAAACTATAATCACGTTAAGGGTTCCTCGGAAGTGACGTCGAGTAACAGTGGAGTAGTACTGTATTTTTCTGCTCCTAACGTGCGCGCATTAAATGTCAAAGAACTTGCCCAGCTTCAAGATTCACCGCATAACAGCTGCAAGGGGAGGTGGAGTCGCGCATGCGCAAACGACTCATCACGTTAGCGTACCGAGGAGGGGCACGTCGGTCTCTATTACGTCCAACCTCGCTATTGGCTGGTACCTATTCTTACAAAAAAAATTTCCCTTCAGAATTTATTTGTAAATACTAGCTCAGTTTTGCCCGTCCTCTTTGATCCTCTCCATTGGCTTCATGTGAAAGAGAGGGAGTAAAAGGAGTAAAGAAACGCAGGAACGTTTAACGAAGATGGCCTAGATTCTGGGATGGGAGAAACTATACAGATTTTATAGGAAAAACAATATCTGGGCTCGGACACGCTCTTCAGGAAAGCAAGTAGGAATGTAGGTCATGGATCGGCTCTTCTCCAACATTCTCCGACATGTCGATTGGTTGTCGATCAGTATTCAGTGGCCATCGATTTTGTATTGATTGACTGGAAGAGCTTAATCACACTGGGCCATGATTATTCTATA
Organism: Rhipicephalus sanguineus; assembly: GCF_013339695.2. Lineage (NCBI taxonomy): Eukaryota > Metazoa > Arthropoda > Arachnida > Ixodida > Ixodidae > Rhipicephalus > Rhipicephalus sanguineus. The sequence continues at coordinate 67,038,313 of NC_051185.1, read as the reverse complement.
GTATGTGCACGCTTATGTGAGCGCTTACAAAGGCTTGAATCGATACCGATCGATTGTCGATCAGTATCGTTCGGCCGTCGTTCGGCAACGATCGGAATTGAGTCTCAGTCATGCGATCGCAAACCAATGTTACACTCAATTTCACTAAATTAGGCCACATGTATCTCGGTTGGGCTTGGTTCAATCGTACACAACTCGATTAGTCGCAACTATGACTAAGCTTAATTAGACTCGACTTGGACGCTAGTATAGTATCACTTTGAACTTGAATTCGCTAACTTAATTGAATTTAATTAGTCCTAATTACGCGCTACTATGTTTAATTAGTTTCGGTTATACTTTGGCTTAATTTTGCTTTACATGGCAAATGTATGCCGGGCTAGGCTTAATTAGGTTCGCCTTAATTAGACAATATTAAGCTTATCTTGTATTGGTTATACTTACCTTGGCTTATCTAGGCTCGTCATGATAAAGGCAAGCTGGACTGAATTTGTTCACGCCACGCGGCATAACTAAAAGCTTGACAGCGTCGCTGTCTAATACCAGCAGCGGAACAACGTACGAAGCGAGCGCGTGTAATGTAGGCGCGCCACGGCGGGCGTTGAAGAGAGTCCGTACCGTGACGGCGTCTACGACTCCCGCCAGGCGGCGCCGCCCGAACCTCTCGTGTAGAGTTACTGTATATGCTACCTTTAGGTAGCAGAGTTGTGCATCTGTCTTCCAAACGCCGCTTGCAACCACGCATTGAGGAGAAGCTGACGCTCGGGCCAATTCTTGTATTTCTCGACGCCACCGCGGCAGCGAACTGAATTAACACTTGTCATCGACAGCCAATGTTTATCGCCGGTCATCGACACGCCTGACATGTTAATCGGCGACACGGTAGGCATGTCGCCTGCAAAAACAAAGTGCGACTTCACCGCATAGCTGTGGTTGCTAGCCGGACCTATGCGCAACTCTGCTACCTAAAGGTAGCATACACAGTAACTCTACTCTCGTGGTTAATAGGGACAGCCGGATGTGTAACGCGTACAGCTCCAGCTTTTTTTTTTCTTTTTTGAACGCTATATAGCTCCTTAACTGCTTCAGCTACCCGGCTTCGTGCCCGTAGGGACAACGTGCTGAGCGAAAAAGTGAAGCCCGAGTCCATCGTTGAAGATAACAACCTGGACGCATATCAAACTCCACCGGAGTGCGTGTGTGTGTAGCTTTTATCCCGTTGTAGCTTCGGCCTGCAGTGGAACCATTATGAAGCTTTATTATGTTCGGTCTTATTGCACTACACGCGCACACACACTCCTCCCATCGCCCTGCCATCGATGACAATCAACCGGAGGAAGAAACTGTGACAATGGCTCTGGTGATGTCTAGTAGTGTTTGCGAGGCTTATATCTAGCACGATCTTGACAAGTCTTTTGGCTAGGCTCTCGATTTTGCAAAAATATAAGGCAGCTTCGCGCGTGTAGTGCCAAGCCCGAAGGAAGTGCGGAGCTGGACGGCCTACCTCGTTTCTCTTTATTTTTCTCTTTCTTTCGTCCTCTGTTTCTTTGTCTGTCTCTCTTCTCTCTGTTTTTTCTATGTATTTTTTGTCTCTATTTCTATTTCTTTCTTTCTCTCTATCTATTTCTTTCTATTTCTCGCTTCCTGTTTCCTTCTATGTCTTTCTGTGTCTCTATTTGTTTTGCTCTCTTCCTTTGATTCTCTCTCTCTTTCTGTCATTCTTTTCCTTTCCGTCTCTCTTTCATTTCTTTTTCTTTATTCTCTCTTTCTCTTTCTCCCCCCCCCCCCCCTCTCTCTGTATTCGTTCTCTCGCCCATATGCGTTATTGCATCCCACATTGGACAAATCGGTGTTCTGGGAGCTAAGCAGAAGGTGAAGAAGAGGACGAAGAAGAAGAAGAAGAGAGCGCGTGCCGTTTTATGATGATAATAATTTTTGTTCCGATCTTAAACAGCTTGGCTGCTAAAAAACAGGAAAGCTAGTTTGGACTGCACAAGGCCACAAAAGCCCTGTTGCACTTTTTAAGCGCGACTGAACTTTACCAGTGTTTGTAAACTCTGAGTGCTGATATCAAGTGCATTTAAAAAAAAAAATCCCTGTTGATGATAAATGAGGGAACTGAAGGCTTTCTAAGTGCATCCGTAATAAAAAGCGTTCAGCGATGCCTGTAACATCTACACAATGAACATGGAAATATGATTCGAAGGTGTTCTTTCGCATCCGGGAGGACGATATGGCCCGTGATTTTAATCGTCGTCAGTCGTTATGATTAACGTCACCCGCGAGATTAGACAGCCGAGAGAGTTGTGGCCTCCCTGAAATCGTCAGTGTATGACACTTTTCTATCCCTCGATCGTTTTCCCAAGTAATTGAGTTCCTGTCCGTCTTTTCCGTTCTGTCCGTGTCTTCTAAACATCTCGATTATGCAATGTCTCTATGTATGTTGCTGTGTTCGACAAGCCGGGTTCTCTTACCTTCGTAACTTATCTGAAGTACGTATTCGTTATACAGCTTGGTTATCGTCAGCAGAAATCTCAATAAGGCGACCAACGAAATTCATGGGGCCTATCAGTAGATATTAGAGAGTTCTAGTGCTGGGACCAGCCAATTGGCTTGCGTTCTTTTGCACTCTCCTGGGGCGGCTGGCGAACACAAGAAAGCCCGAACAGTACAACAGAACGCAAGAGCGCGGTGTCCCAACGGCTAGGAGTCCCCGGCACTAAATATCTCTATTCTTTCGCAAATATGGTGCCCTAAATTGATTTCGACTTCTTTGTGTATCACGACTAGTTTTTCAGGTAAAAAAAGAAAGATATTCCTTTTAGTCATCTTCCGTAATAGCATCATGGAGTAGTTTCATATATATGTACATGCAAAGTAGATATTTTTGGTGCAGACTACAACAAGTCACCGAGGCGTACGATCCCGATCGAGTGTCGCTTTATTTCACAATCGAAAGAGTGATTTCATAGCGAAATCACCAACGTTTTTATGGGCATGTCGTCATTAGCGGCAATATTTTCTCCCTTTTTCATTTTCAGAATAAAGTGCATTCGCCAATAAATCAACGTGGAACGCAACAGAGCGATATGAAAGAAAAAAAAAAGAAAAAATTGTGTCAGGTCCCGTCCATATAAGTTATAACGCCCCCGAAAATAACGGCCCCGCGGTACGCATGCACGTTTCTAAAGCTGAACAAAACAAACAAAAGAGAGCGGGCGTAGGCGTATAAATAATTTCCGAGCACGAAGTGTCCAGACCACCACTGAATGCCACAGCTTTTCCGTGCACGCATGCGCACAATGAGACACCTGTTTGAACGTATACGGCTTCTTTCAGCTTTTCCACTGCTGTGACATTTTCTCAAGGCTTTTAGAATAATTTTAGAGATAGCTTAGAATATGTCGTTTTTTATTTAAAGGGTGAGTTCAAATTATGGCCTACTATGCTACCAATGAGCGCATTTGTTTGCTGGCGGGTACAGTCACCTTCCTAGTTCAAATACATGATGTGCATTGTTACACTATTTGTAAAGCCCAGAAATGCGCTGCTCTTCTATGGTATGTGTTCGCGATGAAAAGCTTAAACCACCGCCCCGGTTTGAGAGTGTATGCGTTCGGCTTCTCAGAATATCAGAAGTATTGTCGCTAATGAGAGGTCGCAGTTTTGGGGCTGTTTTATTGACCTTTTATTCTGACCTTTTATTGCGAAGCATTTCCTGACAAGTGATGTACAGGTGCTGGCATGTGTGACCAGCTAAAGCGCAAGTTGCGAATTGTGAGCAGCATAAGTGAAAGAACATACTTGCGCAGGCTTATTATTGTTGATCTCTTTTCGCTGTGCCTCTTGTGCTTGTGGTTCACCAGATTTTCGTGTTCAGTAATTGTCCTGCTGAACGTTAGTGCAGCACAGTGTAAATAAATACCGAAGAAACGCAAACATTTCCACGTTCACTGTTATTTTTTTGTTAGCCATCTTATCGCCCCTCGGCACACCGGCTGCTTCTGTTCACAATAGTCCGCATAACGAGCTATTCAAAGCAGCAGGATAAGCTATGAGGAATGCCATATAGTAGGTTTCTGAGGGGTTTCGATTGCACAGTGTTCACCAATCGAAAATCGACAATGCAGGGCTAAATAGCGCACGTATACTTTCATTTCCACCATTTTCTGCTCGCGACCCTATGACGTAATATTGGCTCGTACACGTATGCCTCAGAGTCAACATTACCTTTACACAAAGCACAGTGGCCGCTGCCCTCGCGTCGAATCCACGACCTCGTTTTCACCACGATGCTGCGCCGTAACCACATAAACTACCACGACACTTACTGCGCGCCGTTGCATACACTTGCACGTGTATGCGGGCGGGGAGGGGTCACTGCGATATATTCCTTAGCTAAGGCCTAAAATGCCAGAGAATGCTTCTCCAAAGTAACTTATACGCTGTGAGACCATTTCGATTGGGCGTGTGTTCGATGCTGGCGTTGTTGCACCCACAGTGCTGCAGCGAACTATGTCATTGCTGCTGCAGGCCGGCTTGATATACACAGCACATGCCGCATGCCGGGAACGTTGCACATATCGCATGCACGGCGCTCGCCGTTCCGTGATCCGGTTTCACGCACGATTGCGCACGGATGCGATCGAGCGAGTGGCTCCCCGCTGGTAACAGCAGCCGTCGTCGCTGCAAGAGCTGGGACATACATCGGTGCGAGAGACGATATGATAGCGGCGTCGGTGGGCGCGTCTCACGTCGCTGAGCTGAGCGTGCCAATTCGCGAGTAAGCGACAACGTAAGAATGGCGTATAGGTTCCGCCTAAAGTCGGCCACAACTTAAGACTACAGTGACTTGTACCCACGCTGAGGGTAATGATGCGCTGCAGAGGTGCACACAGGCGAAAACTAGAACACAACACGGACGGCTCACATTCAAAATGTTTTAGGGGCGAAGCTCCTCAGGGTGTGGGCCTGTTCCTCCTTTGTAGTATGTAGTATGTAGCCAAGCATAGTGGGATGTATCCACGCCATGTGATAAAGATGACGATAACCACTGATGACCATGAAGAATAAGCGCGTTCCAGTATAGTGGAATGTACCCACTACACGTGATAACGATGACGATGACGCTGATGACCATGGAGTATAAGCGCGTTCCATGATGATGAGGACTGATGACCATGAAGAATAAGCGTGTTGCAGACCACACATTCTCTTTCTGCCATGAATGAAAACAATCGTAAAGGCGCTCTCGCCCTCGAAAGACAAAACGGCAACGTCGACAATAAACGTTCCCCTGAGCTTAACGTCATATATGAGGACCCCCGCGTTTGTGTGTCAGGTCTTTGTATGATGATCGACTGGGCAAAATTTACGGGGATTGGCGGTTTACCAGATTACCTCCGGAGCTTCGCCCACTCATCATCATTCACTTCGTGGATATGGCGTGATTTTTTTATCCGGGCTGAGCTGACATGTGCTTTTCACCTCCAAAAATAAGTAGCGCCGGACCCAACATAGAATTAACAGTTAACGTGGCGTACTTCAATAGCAATGCTTGTTAAAAAAACAGCGTTACTAGAAATTCGAACGTGAATAACTTTATTAATTGCACTTGATTTAAATTTTCATCATTCATCGTAAGATTAATGTAGTCGTCGTCGTCGTCGTCTCGTCGCGGTGATCGACAACATTTTAACGTCAGAACGTGTATCTACAATATGGACCTTTAACATATGAGGTTATCAAATGCACCGATGCGATAAGTGCCCCACAAAAAGGTATGAAACGTTTCTCCCCAACACATAGTGCAGTCAGGTAGAAGTGTTGGGTCGCAATGTCTAGAACTAGTTCGCGCTTTTGCGGGGTGGCCTTGTGGGAGGGGTCTGGTAGGTTACCGATGCCTGAGGACCTCGACGATTAGGCACGGCTGCCGGTGGACCATTATCTTCAAGCCCGCAGTCGCTGTTACATTCATTCAATAACACGGCACGTTTAGTGGGTCGGCGTCGTGCGCGTCAGCCAGAACGAGCACCTCAGCTGTTGTTTCGGCCGACAGCCTCAAGCGTAGGTCCTGTTCTCGCGTGATTTTTAAGCGTTCCAGGGTGTACTTGTCCGCGGCAACCAGAAGATCACCCGTCATGCTGTCAAGATTGCGTGCTTGACCGGTGTAGACAATTAGCATTTCGTGCAGTGCCTCGTGGTTCATATCTGCGATCTCTACTTGGCTCTGCTTGGCTTTCATCTCGTTCTCGAACATCACTGCAAGTACAGGCGGCGTTACTGAAAGAATAACCTTGTGTGCCGCCTGGAAATGCTGGCCATTAGCGCTCACAATGACACCTCTGAGCTGGCGGCTCTCACAGTGAATTCCGAAGTCTTCAGAGAACCGCCAACCGGCGATCTTGACCTGGGAGAAGTTCCCGGAGATGTTCGTAGAGCTCGCAAAAAAGCGCACCTCGCAGTAGATGGTAAGTTTGTCCTCTGGATTGGTCTTGTCGAGCAAGGTGGTCATTGGAAGAAACTTCTCGAAGCCCCAGTCATTTTCTGGAATAAATAAGAATGCCTCGTGACTCTCCACGATTTCAATCTCTTCTCGGTTGGCGTTGAGGATGGAGCACTTCAACATTGCGTGGAACTCACTCTTGTTGCTGGACACAAGCCGCTTCTCTTCCGTCTCGTACTCAAACATTGTTGACTGCCTTTCGCTAAGCGGGTGGCCTTCAGAGAAATTTCTATGGTCGTTGGACAACCGGCATTCGGGGACCTTGAACCGGACAACGCTACTGGGCTCGGAGAGGTTAGCGTTCTCAAGAACGTTCACCTCGAAGTAGATGGTAAGCTTGTCGTCTGGAAGGAGCTCACTGGCCTTGTCAAGCACGATGCATGTTCCTATAAGTTTCTCGAAGCTTGAATTCTTTTCTGGCAAGAAGTGGAACGCCCCGTGACTATTCGTTATTTTGGCCTCTTCTCGGCTGACGTTGGAGCTAGAGTCTAACTTGAAAAAGAACTCGCTGTCTTCTCTGGACACGAGCAGCAGGTATAGAGGCAAGTTGTTCTTGTTATCCACGTCCAGCCGGTTAGCGTTCACCTTTAGAGACCCTTTGAGGTCGCTATTGGATCTCACAGAAAATGTTGAGCATTTGGTGTGGTTGATCGTCCGCGTGTATAAAAGCTCAACCACCTTCGCTTGAGCACAGCACCAGTTTTCGGCCATGGGCGCGTTGACCTCGCCTTGGAGAGACGGAGTGAGCAGGCAGGGAACGACGGCCATGCTTGTCGACTCCGGCGACGCATCACTGCTTGCGGTAGCGCGGGAAGGAAGCGGCGACGACTCTAGGCAGCGTCCTCTGTTCATAATGGTTGCTTGCAGGCGCTCGAAGGCTGCTGGCGGCGACGTTGCTGAAGGCAGTGACCAGGCTGCTGTGGCTAAACGTTCCCGGCTGCACGAGCGGCGTCAGCTGCGCTGGATCTCGGGCCACGCGGCGTTCTTTGCACGTAGAACTAGAGCGTCGATGATGATGAGCCTTCATGATATGGCGCATGCCAGGTGTTCCCAGAATGAGGGGGGGGGGCAGGAATTGTGGGGTGCGGACGCACTAATAATCACAATTGCGAATGAATGCATTCAAATACTGAAATTATATAACACGTATTCATTAATTAGGGAAGTGGAACCTCATCAATGGACTTTAACGCATTGATTGCATAAACGTTATAGTCAGTTTTCATTTCTTCTTCTTCCAATAGTGACTCTTACCCACTACGGGAGAGAGGCTAAGAATCAGCCGGTTTTGTTGGTGTTCTTTAGAGGTAGTGTGCATACCAAGGAGGTTTATTTTGCGAACACACGCTTCAGGCGAGAATTCCCCTTAGTCTCGTGACTCTCCACGATTTCAATCTCTTCTCGGTTGGCGTTGAGGATGGAGCACTTCAACATTGCGTGGAACTCACTCTTGTTGCTGGACACAAGCCGCTTCTCTTCCGTCTCGTACTCAAACATTGTTGACTGCCTTTCGCTAAGCGGGTGGCCTTCAGAGAGATTTCTATGGTCGTTGGACAACCGGCATTCGGGGACCTTGAACCGGACAACGCTACTGGGCTCGGAGAGGTTAGCGTTCTCAAGAACGTTCACCTCGAAGTAGATGGTAAGCTTGTCGTCTGGAAGGAGCTCACTGGCCTTGTCAAGCACGATGCATGTTCCTATAAGTTTCTCGAAGCTTGAATTCTTTTCTGGCAAGAAGTGGAACGCCCCGTGACTATTCGTTATTTTGGCCTCTTCTCGGCTGACGTTGGAGCTAGAGTCTAACTTGAAAAAGAACTCGCTGTCTTCTCTGGACACGAGCAGCAGGTATAGAGGCAAGTTGTTCTTGTTATCCACGTCCAGCCGGTTAGCGTTCACCTTTAGAGACCCTTTGAGGTCGCTATTGGATCTCACAGAAAATGTTGAGCATTTGGTGTGGTTGATCGTCCGCGTGTATAAAAGCTCAACCACCTTCGCTTGAGCACAGCACCAGTTTTCGGCCATGGGCGCGTTGACCTCGCCTTGGAGAGACGGAGTGAGCAGGCAGGGAACGACGGCCATGCTTGTCGACTCCGGCGACGCATCACTGCTTGCGGTAGCGCGGGAAGGAAGCGGCGACGACTCTAGGCAGCGTCCTCTGTTCATAATGGTTGCTTGCAGGCGCTCGAAGGCTGCTGGCGGCGACGTTGCTGAAGGCAGTGACCAGGCTCCTGTGGCTAAACGTTCCCGGCTGCACGAGCGGCGTCAGCTGCGCTGGATCTCGGGCCACGCGGCGTTCTTTGCACGTAGAACTAGAGCGTCGATGATGATGAGCCTTCATGATATGGCGCATGCCAGGTGTTCCCAGAATGAGGGGGGGGGGGCAGGAATTGTGGGGTGCGGACGCACTAATAATCACAATTGCGAATGAATGCATTCAAATACTGAAATTATATAACACGTATTCATTAATTAGGGAAGTGGAACCTCATCAATGGACTTTAACGCATTGATTGCATAAACGTTATAGTCAGTTTTCATTTCTTCTTCTTCCAATAGTGACTCTTACCCACTACGGGAGAGAGGCTAAGAATCAGCCGGTTTTGTTGGTGTTCTTTAGAGGTAGTGTGCATACCAAGGAGGTTTATTTTGCGAACACACGCTTCAGGCGAGAATTCCCCTTAGTCTCAGCCACAAATCTTAAAGGCAGTGATTTTGTTTGCTGCTAGCGGGAGACTAAGTTTCGGTAGCCGGAAACACGTCATTGCTCCAATGCTTTAGACACTGCAGATAAGAATGCCGGGATGATGATGACGACGACGAAGTACAGCGGGAGCGTGGCACGAAAGGAGCGAGCACTCGAAAGCCCGAAAAATCAAGTTATACTCTATCTCAGCAGTTCTGTGCAGCACTGTAAAACCTGAAGGACTCTTTAGTTAATGGAAATAGAGACTTCCCTTCAAGATGCGTGCATGTAGACTGCGCAGCCTGCTCAGCGTCTGCTGAACGTCCCGCCGACACATGCTCCTCCAGTGGTGCGTTTTTATGCAAGAAATATTTTTTCGCGCTTTATCCGTAAGCTGGTTTTCGCATGAATATGGCTGCGTGGCTTCCTTGCATCTACAAGGCGTGAGCCCAAAGAGCAAAGTTGTATCAGGTGAGACCACGGGCGAATCCAGAGGTGGGGAGGGGGGAAGGCTTCCGGATGGCTTCATCACGTGCTAATTCCCAAACTTCATCCTGAGTGCTTTCGAACTCCTTATCATCACTGTCGCTAGAGTTTTCTGACAATCTTTAGAATAATTCAAATGCTTCCGCAGCAGTGCACCGTTTTTCTTATCTTTAGAAAAAAAAAGCAGTATGAACTGAACAACCCCCATGCTTCTGTCCTGCTAAGCCTGATCTGCACCAGGTGATTTGTACTGCCTTTCATAAAACGCGTTCCGTTTATCTGTATACGTGCAAGCATCACAAAATGTGTTCCGAGAAATGAAAACTTTTCTCGCCAGGCATTTACTTCTTCTTTGGAAGTACCTCACAAAATAAAAAAAATTCGAACATAGGGAGTGAAAGAAGAGAAACTGCGACTGCGAAGAGAAACGTAGGGCAGTATATTGTATACCAAACTTTGTTAGGGAAGCTATAGCCCAGTGAACGTGATATAACGAGGAGGACGTATATGTACTGCTGTCCAACAAAGGGTTAAGCTCGCTCAAGCGAATGCTGAAGCGAGTCTTCGTCGCAGAAAGCACCGACGAAAAGCACAGTAGCCATGCATTCCTATCCCAAAGGGCAAGCGCTGCTCTGCACACGCAGCACACTCGCATTGCGTAACACGTCTGGCCGCCTGCATTAACTAGATTGCTGCATCATAACGGAAGCCGCACGTTTGGCGTTGCGAAATATCGGGATAGAGGGGTTACGCCCAAAGAGTTTCCCAAAATTAACTAGAAGGGACTCTGGCGCAACGATCGTTCAGCCACCATGGGAATGATGGGTAGTAGTACACGGATTTGCCTAGTCTTCGTACTTGCCGGCTTCGAGCGCAATTGTGGCTTTGTTTATTGTTGTGTTTTGGTTTTCTTTCGGATAAAAGAATGAATCGTTGTGAACTTCGTGACTAGATCTGAATTGGTGAGCCTAAAAAGGTTAAAGTGGTGAAGTGGAACTGCTGACTTTTGCTGAACTTCGTCTTCCTACAAAGCGGATGCAGGCGACGCGGAGCCAAACGGAGCCGAAAGAACGAAGTTTAGACTAATCCGTGTACTACTCATCATTCTCATGCTGCCTGAAGCGCCATGCGTTGCAGCTCCCATAGACACTAGCGCCAGGGTTACCTCTAGTAAGTATTGTAGGAAACTCTGTGGTTACGCCATCTACCGGCACGCTGCTCTGCTGCCTATATGCATCCCGGAGGCCTAGAAAGGTTGAACTTTCTTGTGCGCCTGCAAAGGCTACGAGCGAACTCAGACGTTCGCTACTGTTGAAGAAACAAACTATCTCGGGAGGGATGTGCGATGCCAACCATGACGTATGTTAGGGGTCTCAAACTCACCTCAGCTAGCGGGCTGCAGTCGCAATATTTAGTCTCCCAGAAGGGCCGGGACATTGAAGAAGGTTCCAGCAGCGGGGAAACACATGCTAGCGTTGTCCTGTACTCCTTCTTCTCGTCCAAGTCTTTTTCGCTAGTAAACATGTCCTATTATCCACGTTACCAACTAGTCCAACTTTCTGCCTTCAGACCAGTCACGCCTGTTTAGCTCATAAACATATTTACTAAGAAAATAAAAAAAAAGGTGCAACGAAGACAGTCTCGTGCCAGCCGGACGCTAGCGAAAGGTCCGCAGGCGGCGTGTTCGAGAACCCAGGTGTATGTGCACATTTCCGCATCCCTGGGCATTGCCTTTCAACACATCCACTACCGTCGTTACATATTTTGATGCTACCACCTCGTTCACGCAACTATATACGTATACTGTATATAACTACCTGCACTGCAGGTTGCATGTTTGTTTATGTTACTGCCGGGGAATGACCTAATTACCATATGATTGAATAAGGTTCCCACAGTTGTTTCAGCTAGTGATTCCGTATTCGCATAGCCCAATAACACCTTGGGTGCGCTTGTCTCTCGATGAACTTTCTCTCACTGATGTTTTGTAGAAACAGTTAGACGTATAAGCAAGCGAAGAATAATTCTATGTTAAGTCACTGCCAGATTTCTTTATTTCCAAAACAAACATGGTGCACGTTGGGTTCCTGAAAACTTTCAACGTGTTAAAAGTGACAGTTGTATCGGAAACTTTCGCAGCGTTGGCGGCGGGTGGTTGCACTGACATCGTTGTTTGAACGTGTGTTTCTTCTCGATGCTGAAAGCGACAAAATAGCTTATTGTTCGTTTTTAAATGACAGAGCTGCTTATGGAATGGCCTGCCGCTATGAAGAAATGTGACATTTCGAGAGCATGGTCCCTATGCCGTACTCTGTCAATAGTGCAGTTGCTGATTGCACTGATTCGTCAAAGAGAGAGAGAGATAGAGGGGGGGTGGAGGAGAAAAGCGTGTGTTAATATTTTTATTAACGGTACGAAAGAACCAACGGTAACGAATGTGCCACGACACTGTACGTGTAAGCACCAGATTCTACGTACGTCTCTAATTTCGGGTATGTGTCATGGACGATTTCGTCATCTGCAAGGTGCCTTTTTTATTACTTTAATATAAGAAAAAGAAACATGGGAAGGTAATGTAGGCTACTGTCCCATGTTTTTTTTAAATATATTTAAATAAATAAATAAAAACACCTCGCACAGCCATTCGTAGGATCTGGAAAAGTACTAGGAAACGTTTTCTGCTTCACTGGGTAACTTTGGGACTCGCCCATTCGCACCATGCTACCTTCCTCACATGGGGCAACTGAACTTACTGCTTATTTATCCATGTCTTGTATCCATGTCAAGGGCAGGACAACATTCTACTTGTAAAATCGCAGTTCTGATGCAAATATGGCAAAGCACAGCGAGAACCAAATTAAGGCACGCATATTCTCAGTATATACTTCAATATTTGCCTTTTTTTTCTCTCTCTTCCCTCCTCTCCATTTCTCATCTTTCTATTGCCCTTCCCCGATGTCCCAGTGTAGGGTAGCCAACAGGAAGTGTGTCTGGTTAACCTCCCTGCCTTCTCCTTTTTCTGTTTCCTCCTACTTAGTAGATGTGTCAAGCGCAATACAATCGGGGACAAAACATTCTCTTTCTAAAATTTATGATACTTTGTCTTTCACTTCAAAAATTTTACGCGATAAGAACTCGCGTTTTGAACGAAGCACAGTGTTTTTTTTTCTACAGGCTGTACAATACAACGGGTCGATCCTGAAGACCGCAAATGTTCTTTTTTTTTGTTCTTTTTCTAAGCAATTTCGCGATGAAGCCGAGTAGTTCAATAACTTGCTAAAACTTGTAAAGATCGATGTCTTACGACTGCCTTTTACTATTTGACTACACATTCATTGACTCCTAAGTCCTCAAATGTCACCCCATGTCTATTTGCACTCTTCCGCATTCAAGTAATCATTGAGGGCAAAACAGAGGGCCAAGGCTTTCGCGACGTTCGTGTGATTTTTTTTTTCTTCTAGCGACCGCTGCCCTCCGCGTTTCAGTTTAGTAGGTTGCGCAGATTGGCCATGATCAGGCGGGGCCACCAAGAGCGGCCCACGGAGCTGAAACTTATATTGCTCTTCGTTTATTTCAGGAGGAACTATGGCGTAGTCCACACAGCGACCCAAGCGCCAAGCTTGCCCATCGGTGAGCCCAGCTGTTTTCATTCCTCATTTTGCCTTATTTGACGCCCTGCCGCAAAAGTTTGTGATAAACAAATTCACGGGTACCGCAAGACCAAGCCGACGTTTCAGCAAATGCTATTGCGTATATTACGAAAGGCAAAGGCGTGCGTAGGGTTCAATATTAAGGGGGGGGGGTTAACAAGAGTACCTGAAACGTTCCCGCCAGCTGTGCTGTGACCCACCCTTGCGCGCCTTAGTGCAAGCTGCGCAAACTTTTTTCTGTGCGGGACCTTCCTGCTAGCAAAAAAAAAAAAAAAGTGTTTGCAACCCAGGAGTTTGCCTGTAAAAGTTTCTTCTAACGAGTAATATTTCTTTTTGTGATTATTACTTGTATGCATTTTAAATGGGCAAAGGGACGGCAGATCTGTAACGTGGGCTACATTGCGTGATTGTCTCAAGAAAAAAAAAAGAAAGCAAGAAAAGAAATGAAAACGTAAGGACTGCCTCATTCGACCTAATGCTACTTACAAAGCTTAGATTTAGGTTCACCTTAAAGAACCCCAGGTGGTCGAAATTTCCGGAGCCCTCCACTACGGCTTCTCTCATAATCATGGCATGGTTTTGGGACGTAAAACCCCAACAATTAATAATATTACTAATTGCGAATGGAAGGGTTGTAGCATCATCGACTTCCCCCAACCTTTTCTGATACAAAATTGCCCCTAAAAACTGACACACACACCAACCGAAGGAGTGAAGCCGCAGTCTCACAAAAAGTGCCAATTACACTAGCACGTAATGGCTTTACCGGGCACATTCGCCCGCATTAAGCGTCTCCGCGCTTCGAGTTGTTAGTTATTACGATTTTCATGACGCGACATGGTAGCCTCCTTGTAAACTCATATTTCATACGCGGCTTTGTCATTCCTCAACAAACGATCCAAAGAACGAGAGAGTCATCACGCATGCGCGCCGTGTTGGTAATATGCGCTATGTGAAGCTTATCTTCAAAGCACTAGTGATAATAATTTATGGGGTTTTACTTGCCAAGACCTCGATATGATTATGAGGCACGCCGTAGTGGAGGGCTCCGGAAATTTCTGGTCACCTGGGGTTCTTGAACGCGCACTGACATCGAGCAGTGCACGGGCCTCTACAATTACGCCTCCATCGAAATGCGAGCGCCGCTGCCTGAATCGAAAGCGCGTCTTTCTGGTCAGCAGCCGAGCACTGTAACAAGTGTACCACCGCGACGGCCTGTCGAGAGTGCGAATCCACGCCAAAATTCGATGAATTCGCAGTATTATACAAACACAAAATGAAGAAACACGTGCAGTGGTTGAGGCCAGGTATATCGATAGTAGTGGAATCACGCGCGTGAGCCAGCCTTCGATTAACTTACGTAAAGGAGGACTTAAATGCCTGAACATTTATTTCTCGCTTAGACCTCCATGGTTGCCGGACTGACAAGTGGCGCTACCGCAGCTTCGCATGCGCAGATAAGCTCCTGTGTCTGTTAAAAAACGGGGCGTTCAAACGCGTACGCAAGATAAAAGTCGGGACAACACAAACACTTCTGTTGGTGTTTGTGCGGCGTTTGTGTTTTTCTGGCTTCTCTCTTGTGTCCGTGCTTGCATGAGCCGTCTTTTAAAATGAATCCCCACCAACTCGCTCAGTTTTCTATTATTCCAAGTTTTATTTGTGCCTACTTTCTTTCCCGCCGCAGTGTGCCCTTTCAGTCGATAGTAGGCGTTCTTGTTGTCTTGCTCCCCTCTGTTTTGTCCGTATTTGCTCGCCTTGCCTTCTTTTTAATGACGTCATGTAAGAAGACGTTGGCACACAGATAAGGAGTCGGCTACTCCTTAGCTCTTGGAGGTGCCGATCATATATATGGCCGAAAATTTCCCGGCATAAGAAATCCGTAGCTCATACAATATATAATTTTATGATGAATCCTGGGTAGGGATTACTTACTTTGTGGCCCTCATTCGACGTTTACAAACTGTGCTCAATCGCGCCTTTTGATTGATCATTGATAGTCAGGACCTGTCATTATGTTCGTCATGAACTCTTGTCACACCATACCAATTTGGTATTTATTAAATTATCGGAACGACCGCAAGAGCCCCAAGGCCGTGGAATGTAAATCATACTGTTGATGACATGCATGTCATGATTTTCATGTTATGACCTGTAATTTATGCTCGTAATACGGTCATGTTATTCCATACCAATTTTGGTATACATCCGATTAACGAAACGGTCAGGAGAGCACAAAGTCGTAGGCGGCTAGATAGATAGATAGATAGATAGATAGATAGATAGATAGATAGATAGATAGATAGATAGATAGATAGATAGATAGATAGATAGATAGATAGATAGATAGATAGATAGATAGATAGATAGATAGATAGATAGATAGATAGATAGATAGATAGATAGATAGATAGATAGATAGATAGATAGATAGATAGATAGATAGATAGATAGATAGATAGATAGATAGATAGATAGATAGATAGATAGATAGATAGATAGATAGATAGATAGATAGATAGATAGATAGATAGATAGATAGATAGATAGATAGATAGATAGATAGATAGATAGATAGATAGATAGATAGATAGATAGATAGATAGATAGATAGATAGATAGATACGCTCAAAGTCGCAGAAGTTCGCTAAGAAATGCTTCGCATTTAAAACGCAGCGCAATATAAATATGACAAGAGAGACCAAACAGGGCCTGCGCCGACTACCAAGTGCGTTTATTTTTGTTTCACGAATGTATGCGCCTACTGAAAAGGGAAAGACAGAAGGAGAAGGAAAAGATTTTTCTAACCCATGCATAGGTCATGTGTAAGCTCCCCATGAACCGCAATAATCATGTGTCAGCTCCCCATTAATCACACTAACACAGAAAGAGATTAAAGGCTCATTCAGACCTGCGACTAGCACCGTTCGCGCGACCGTTTGCGACTGGCGGTCAAAAAGCGACGCAAAGCGACCGATGTTCACACCTGCGTGCGACGTCGCTACATAAAATTCACGTCTGCTCGTATATAGCTCGCATTGCCATGGCCCCGTAAAATAAGCTGACGTCCTGTTCCTGCGCACGTGATTGGCTCAGAGCTTTGCGACTGCAGTCGCGCGACTGAAAAATCTAGCAGCGAGCGACTGAGCGAAAGTATTCGCTTTGCGACCAAAACGACCATTTGCGACTAACTTGGTCGCGCGCTGGTGTAAACGAACCTTAAGTATCTCCGCAGTAGAGCGTTGCACTTTCTTGGACTAGTTTGGCCACCTGCGCATGGGTTAGAAGAAATATTTTCCTCCTCCTCCTGTCTTTCCCTTTCCGGAAGGCGTATACATGCGAAGCAAGAACAAACGCACTTCTTGGTAGACAGCGCTGTTCCTTCTTGTCGTTCTTTTATAGCGCCGTTTTTTCTTTGTGTTTTTTACTATGATCGCGTACCAACAAGCTCAATGGCACCAGCTTTTAAAGTTAATTTGTAATAATCCCTCGACCAATCGCATCTTCGCAGAGGGTCGGTGCTTCAAGAGCCATGCACCGGATATCGAAGATGTCACGTCACAAGTGGCCGCGGATCATCGTGGCCGCCTGGCTCGTCCACCTGGTGTCGGCCGAGTTAGGTGCGCTGTCGCAAGGCGACGGCAACGACATCACGTCCTCGTCGTCCGGCGAAGGAGCCGACGACGTCGGCAACAGTTCGGCGGACGGCGCCTCCATTTCTGGTCCCGGTGGCAGCAAGCGCAAGCTGCTCCTCTCTAGTCAGGTGTTCACCTTCCTCAAGGAGACGTCGTTCCTTCGTGTCGAGCCGACCTTCTGGCCTCTGCAGCAGACCAGGGAGGTCACCTTCTCGTTCAAGTGAGTCTGTCGCAGTTAATGGCACGTGATCAGTAAGACTACCAACTAGCTCAGCTCTCTGTTATTCTAATCAGTAACAGTTACGGAATGTCTACCAAGCAGAGGCGTAGCCAGGATTTTATTTCAGGAAAGGGGGGGGGGGGGTTGCTCGTGCGTTTTTAGGGGTTATACATTTTACCAAGCGCAAAGCAACACTCACACACGGAAGAGTAACACTCACGCACGGCCTCTCTTCCTTGTGAGAGTGTTGCTTCGCACTTGGTAAAATTTCTAAGTTCAGTTGTCACTGTGGAAGGGTCGAGATGCGGGCCAGTTGCTATACGTTCATTTTTACAGCGCGAAAATAGACGGGACAGAAAGAGAGACGCTATAAGACAAGCGCTGACCAGCACTTCTACCTCCTGCACTCGACGCTTTCTTTTTTGCGACAAAGTCGGTCTGATGCACAATCAGAGAAACTCAGTCAGTAGGTCCACCTGCGTGTGCCATTCCTTCAACTGGCTACCTGTATTTCGCCTTTTGTTGTCTGTGGCACAAGTGGAACGAAGGCAGTCCTTGAAGAAACGTGCTTGTCGCCACCACTCCGAACGAAGCAAAAAAGGCAAAAGACAGGTAGCCAGTTCAAGGAATGGGACACGGAGGCGGACCTACTGACTGAGCTTCTCCGGACGTGCGTCAGTGGTCAAACTGACTTAAGAAAGCGTCGGGTGCTGGAGAAAGAAGTGCTGGTTCAGCGCTTGTCTTGTAAATGCTCTCATTTTGTACCCCCCCCCTTCTTGCGCTGTAAAAAATGAATGCCAGCTATCACGTAGTAGCCGAAATTTCTGCGTTGAATATTTAGGTGTGTACATTTGTGCATCGGGCTGTTCTTTTGTGTAGTCTGAGGTGGGATGAACATATGTTCGAAGTACTATCTGCTATACGGGGGAAGCGGTAATCTGTCCCTTATCTCTCGGACCCTTCAGATTATGTTTGAAACTTTTTCGTTGACATCAAAGGACATGGAAGCGAATATTATATTATACCTACACTCGATTGCGAGAACCACAAACGAAGTACATAAGCCGAAACCTCGGTAGTCGTTCCGACTATCTCTTTTAACGATGTGCAGCTCCTTCTCGACGACCCAAGATAGCAGCAGCTCACGTGTGTACATCGCAACTGAATGTGTCAGAGCGCGAACCTTTTAATGTACATTCTTGTGTGGCAGCGGTGGATACAAGCGGGGTACTTTTTTACGTTATGCGTTTCTCTCGTGTGGAAGGAAAAGGTTGCATTTCCTGCGAGATACGAGATTCCTAGACCAGTCACACGATGTGCGAAAACGTGACGTCATAGCGTAGTCACAGGCCCTTGGTATCTGTGACGTCATCATGACATATGATGACGTAATTACAAGACATAGTCACTTGGTCAAAAGGTGGGCCGATGCCGGCGGCAGTGCAACAGCGGATGAGGTGCAGAAAGCTGCAGGGTTTGGAGGTGGACGAACAATGCAATAGACTGAGAAGTAGACTAGGCGAAGAAGATGGCTCTCGTCATCGAGTCGCCATAGACGAATGCATAAGGAACCCTGGGAATTTTTTACGTTCTTTTACGTTTACCCTGTGCATATGGGCTACGGTGATGTTAATCGCGCGCGCGAATATGTGTGTCACGTCACCGCACGTTAGATCGTCTCGTCTACTCATGCGAAACCCGCAGTGCGTGAAAAAAAAAAGACGATTCGCTCTAACAAAGGTTACTCTTTTTTGTGCGTGTGTTTCCGAATGGTCATGAGCGAACTAGGCGCGAGAATCACAAGGCGGTGCTAATTGCTATTGACTTTGGTAGCAGACACTTGTCTTCATGTCTTGTGCTCTGCGTGTGATGTGATGTGTTGCTGTTTGCATACACCTCTCCGTTTTTCGTTTCTGTGCTAGCAAAGAAATATCTCTTTACACAAGCATATGATAGATCATAAAACGATGTGATGCACACCACACATTCGCTGAGGAACAGAACGCTCAAGATGTAGGAAGTAGAAAGTTAGCGTGCTTCAAGTACATGCTACATCTAATGATTATATTTACAAAATAAAAAACGTGCAAAATGAAGGCGCATCGGTACACTGTCTGTCGAAATGCGTATCAGATTGCACAATTACGGAGCATCAATAATGCAACTGAATACAAACCGAGAATAGAATTCGGACACGACGGAAAAAGGGGAAAAAAGAAAAAGAAATCAGGGCCAGTTTGCGTGATTAATGTGCAAGATCTCCTGGAACGCACTTATGATGACTTCAATAGATGATGATGATGATGATGATGATGATGATGATGATGACGGAAACGTTTTATTGAAAGGAAAAGGGTAAAATGAATTAGAGGAACGGTGGTCGGATCCTTATTCTGGGATTCCGCTTGCTAAGGCCGCCGCCGTGGCTATTTCCACGAGGGCTTGCTGGCCCTCGAGGGTCAAGTTGGGGAGGGCTTCCTCCCATCTTTCCCATGTTTGAGGCTTTTTAGTGTCCAAGGCACTGTTAGCCTGGAAGGCTTCAGTAGAGATTTCTTTTTCCCGAAGCTCCGATCAGTGTCGCACTAAACGACCAGCGTTTTTTGTTTATTTTTGTGTATCTTGCCCTCGTAGAACCCAAAAGCCACATGGACTTCTCTTCTACCACCTGCTGGAGGAGTCGTCCGACTTAGACAGCGTGCCAAACTACGAGCTCTATGTCATGCTCGAGAACGGCAGGCTCAAAATCATACACATCCTCAACACTGAGGGCAACGAGATCTTCTACGTCGGGAAAGGTGAGCTCATGCACCGTTGTGCCTCATGAAGACACCATTCTGTCTTCAGTACGGGCAAAATCGTTGTTCTCTTCCAGTGATGTTTCAACCAAGTGCATCCAACAGAAAATTAGGCCAAAGGAAAACACAGGAGACATTAATTGTTGTCCTTAACTGTAGCGTGGTAATTATGACGTTATGTGACATGAATTAAACTGAACGATATTATGGGTCCGATGCCCTATCAATTGGAGGTACGATGGAAGGCGCTTCGCCATTTACTTCGTTAGGTATTTCTGTACGTGTAATCACTGGGAGTGTTAGCCAGCGCCACTCGTAGCCAAGGCGGCGAGCGTGGAACACTATTTTTGCCAGAGGGCGTCATGTGGTCATGTGGGCGTCAGCATTTCAATGTTGTACTTCTCGCCCCACCAGTGGCAATTGTTCGAACATCGCTCGTGAACTCTGGCTTCACGAGCGTTAATGATTTCATAACACCTGACGTCATGTCGCCGCCACTCGAGTGCTGCAGTTGCCTTCTAAATGGACTTAACGATCAGCGGTGGTCAGCCGTCTTGCGATCAAATATTGTGCTGTAAAGCCACCTGAGGTTCACGCATGGGCTATGTACAGGGCGATACATTAAGAAAGGGAACGCGTGAGTGTGTGGCCTTTGTTGTGCGACGGAAAGGTATGATATTTGGCTCTGCAGCGTATGCTTAGATCACGGGCAAATGGCAGAAAGAGGAAGCACTTCTGCTTTCAGGTTTATCTGCCGACTGCCAGAATAACCAAGCTCAACCTATAGACCAGGCTATTTTTACTCCCGCACCCACGTTTAGAGCAAGCATACATAATCTTGACCCCAGTTGTCATCTGGCGGCGAGGCCCGTATAGGTGCTGCGGGATAGTTACGTCACTGCTGATGGCGAGCGAACACTGGCGGCCATCATGTGATAAGAACAGGCTGGATGCTAGCGTAGTCGTCCGTTCCACGTAATCATCAACCCCTTAGAAAAGATGGCTGCCCCCTGCAAGCGATGAAAATTCTGGTCTATAGGTATCTGTTAAGCTCCCGCATGAAGTTACATGTAGAATATGCAGCACATACGCATACAATTTGCCACGCGCACATTAGAAAAAGGAGTGCATGGCAGGAAATAGATATGGTATGGTTTCTACGGCAAGTTAATGTTGAGTATGCGCGGGCTCGGCGAATGGGAATTTAGGGACGTGTGAAAAAGACATGCGCAACTCTGGATCCACTTGATAACCATGTACGGTAATTCTAAAGAAGGGTGTGAAGGTGGGCTTCTTGCTATGTTTAAACATGGGGCTGGTCCTTGCTCGCACTCATAGTGAACTGTGCTCGTGTTTGCTACCCTTCTTGTCCCGTCCTCGCGCATTTCACGCTTAGTTCAAATGTAATTCTAGCGTGCACGTGCCACGACCTTAACCTGGCGTAATGGCGGTGAATCCTAAGAGGTAAAGACATCGCGTGTTTCTACTGAGTGAGTCTCAGTTGTTGCCACGTGCATAATGTAGGTGTTTTTGTCGAGTGCAGGGCAAACTGTTTCTTTCTCGGCACAGCAACCTGGCAAGGTCTTTTAGGCATTCATTTCACGTACGAGAGCAAGACGCGGACGAATAAAGATGCGTAGGAAGGATGCAGGAAGAACTTCCTAATCGCTTTAGGCAGTTCTAATTGGTGTGCTCGGAAAACTATGGACTGCGTCGATTTATCACTAAAAAAGCGTAATGAATACGCCGCAAGAACGTCTGAAGCACAAACACGAACGTTAGACAAGACCCTGCACTACGCAGTATGATGGAGTTAACTGAACAACCGTAGCGCCAGAGTTCGATCTCGTAATTTCTTGGAGGAAGCCTTATGGTCCCAGCTTTATCTCTGAGATCGCGGGTGCCGGTGGAGTTCGCTCTGGCAGCCATATTAGCACGGAAAGTTTCTAAACTCGGGGGCTGTATTCTTAGGCAACCACTTATGGAGGTATCGCCACAATATCGCTTTCAGTGCGAGCTGATTGGCTAGCTGAGGAATGGCGGGATTGTAGCCATTTCATTCATTGTACATGCAAGAAGGTATACTCTCACGCAAAGCGTTACTGTCGCCGAAAGTGATCGTCCCCGAATGCGAGTGGACGGGGACATCTCATTGCGAGCTCGTGCGATCTCGTAGGCTATAGTTGAAGGTATGTGGTGTTTCACTGGTCTCGCGCTGTGTCCTCGCGATCGCAGGGCTGACCCGGGACCGATGGCACACGGTGACGCTGCGCGTCACGCCCTCCGAAGGCGAGATGCGAGTGCGCGTGGACCACGAGGATCTGAACATCAAGCTGTCGTCGTTGGTGCATCGAGGAGGATACGACATCGGATCCGAGACCACCTCGTCCTACCTCTACTTCGGCTGTGAGTGTTTCGAGGAGTGATAACATGCTATGAGCCAGTGTTTTCTGCGTGAAACTTTTTTTTGTGTTTCGCGACAAGTTGGCTCGTCTTTGCAGAAAGGAGATATGGCGAAAGCTATACGTGAACGTAAATTCGCTTGCAAATTTTACTCGTTGGTTAAAAGTTGTGTTTTGTTCATATATACATTTCGGTCTAACTTGACGTGGTCAGTTTCCAGCGCCATTCCCATTTCGGGCGCCTTTTTTTACGTTTGGCTTGCTCGTCAACGTTGCTTTTATCGCTATTTCGCGAGAAAGTGTCCTCGCTTCATGTGTGCTTTAAAATCATGAAAGTATATGTACCAAAGTTGGCGTAACGGTTGCACAGTACCGCACTAACAAAAATGCCATGAGTGGCCAGCTGCGATTGCGCCGGCTTTGCCTACATGGTTCGTACTGTTCTCTTAAGAGTTATGTTCATTCAAGGAATCTGCTTATTTCCCCTATAATCTATAATTGATTACAATTCTAAAATTATGGGTCATAGATTGTGTGAAACGTTTATAATGGTTGTAAAAATGACTGTTCAGTATTCGAAAAAGTATACTATTCGATTGGATTTGCTTCTGACTCTGTCTGACTCGTATTCGATCCAGCCATAAAAATCACCGTTTATACACCCCTACTAATATTGGATAGCCTTGACTCACTGTCAGTCAATGTCGGCTTGTGTTTTCTGAACGATGACTAGTGTTCGCTTATGTCAGCTAATGTGGGCTATGTGCGGTTACAACACTGGATAGGCCATTTCCTTCTCTGCTTTATCTACTTAGAACTCATTACCGTCTGCTATCAAACGTTGTTCTTCAATTAGTTTTAGTTGTAAGGAAATAGTCTCCTTGCTTACTTAACTACCAGATTTATATTAATTCTAGATTTATATTAATTTTTAGTTAAAATATTGATCATGGATATAGTTATCGTTTAGCTTTATCTTTAATTTCTTACTCTATTACAACACGGGTGTTCCCTGGTATACTACTCAATAGTATACCAGGAAAAAAAACAACAATAGTAAAACAAAAAACCGTAGTAAAACCAAAAAATAGTAATCACAAAACAGTCGTACTGTTCTGTCGTTAACACCTACTTTTATTGATTGATAACCTTTGAAATGACGTCCCCCAACAGACTTGTGCTATCTGACCTCCTTCTGTATATTTACCTGTATGCAGTTTTTTTTTTCTTTTTGGTAAGAACTCAATACACTTTACTTGACAGAAACCTGGAGGCTTACGAAGACTACTCAACTTAAATTGAAGGCGATGTAGCGATCCATAGAAAGGAAAATGATAGGTGTAACCTTAAGGGGCGAGAAGAGAGCAGAGTGGGTCAGGGAACAAACGGGTGTTAAGGACATCATAGTCGAAACCAAGAAGAAGAAATGGGTATCTGCAGGGCATGTAGCGCGTGGGCAAGATGACCGCTGGTCATTAAGAGTAACTGACTGGATTCTAACAGAGGGTAAGTGCGCGAGAAGGAGGCAGAAAGTTAGGTGGGCAGATGAGATTAAGAAGTTTGCGGGGTTAACGTGGTCGCAATAAGCGCAGGACCGGGTTGATTGGCGAAACTTGGGAGAGGGCTTTGCTCTGCATTTCGCGTAGTCGGACTGATGATGACCATGATAAGGATGATAATAGCTTGAAACTTAACAAACATTGCCTTCATTGCCTTATTTAATTTCAATCTAATGATTAAATTGTTTTCTTTGCTTGTGCGGGGTGCAGCCATCGATCCGAAGAACTCCTCCGTGGACATGCACTACAACACGGACAGCTTCTTCGGCTGCCTGGGGCGAGTCAGCTTCAGGTTGGAGAACGGCAGCGCCGTCGACGCCGCGCTCACGATCGAGGAGGACGTGGTGAGGGACTGCGTCGACCTGTGCGACAAGTACGACTTCTGCCTCAACGGTGGTCGCTGTGTCAACCACTACAGCTATTACGGATGCGACTGCTACGGCACCCACTATGAGGACCACATGTGCGGATACGACAGTAAGACTGACTGTTCGTGCATTTCGTCATAGGACTGCAGAAAAAAAAAACGGCTTCGTTGACGGGCAGTTACTAAAACAGAAGGCTAGGCTATAGTGACATTTATTCGGTAGTCATACCTGGTTTTAGGAGCAAGGCAGCCAGACGAAGGAGACCAGAAGATAACAAAGCGCCTGCAGTGTAGGAACGCAGCGGTAACTGCGACATGTGGAAAATTTAACACAGAAACTCACAAGGTCCCTCTTACACTCACCAAAGACGACTGGAAGGCAAAAGCCATCTTCTTTTTCTTCTCAGTCGATTTGTTTATTCTGCCCCGCCACCCTCCGAAAGCTTTCTGCACCTAACGTGGCTTTCCACTGCATCCTGGATCGGAGGCACCTCACCTGGTTTTGCACTGCCTCCGTGACCGGCCCACCGTTGACCAAGTTACGATGTCACGTGATGACGTCATCACGTGACGTCACGATAACGTCACTAATTGTGGCGATATGTGACGTCATGATGACGTTATATGGCGACGTTATCACGTGATGATTTTTTTGCATCACTCGTGTTGACGCAGCCGACGCGAGACGCTTGTCAATTGTCGCGTTTCATGAAGCATCTAAGGCTTTCGGCTTAAAAAATATGCCGATTTCGCTTCTGAGCCCGATTCTAATGCGCACACAAATTTGTGGGCTACATTTAGCGAAAAAAAGTGCACGCTGGAATCGCGCAAATGTGTTAGGCTTTTTTTTTCTTAATTGCTCTGGCAATATTGAATCATATTCGCCCAAGAAACTCCGAAATTCTCTGTCGATAGACATACGTATCTTTCTGTCGTCCGTAAATCAAATGTGCATATTAATTCTTTCATTTCGTTCCGAAATAACTGTGTCCACTTAAAACCTTTAACTTTACTTGTTCGATGCACATTGCTATGAAAACGGGAATATGGAATGTATACGGAGACCACGTTGGTATTCTAAAATAATCATGCGGTGAGCGTTTTTATATTATCTGTGACAATACCTTGCGTCCGGAAAGAAATTGTCTTAAGTTTCACTAGATTTATTATTTAATATCCATTCATTTGTAGAATAACGGGTAACCTGATGAGTGCCAGTTAGTGTGTGTTTATACATGCAGGAACATGGCTATTTTTCAGCTTTGTTATGTGCGATTACTTAACAGATGTGTCTTGTGTGGTAGCATTCAGAAATATTGCATAGAATACTACTTCATGTGCTGGATCACAGGACTGTGATCCTTGGAACGTGATAACAGTTTTTTTTTTTAACTGTTAGTGCTTTACCAGGTAAATCAAGTTCTCATTCTTTTCTGTTTTTCTTGCCTTTCGATATCAAGATCTGACGACGGTGACATTGAGGGGCAACTCGTACATCACGTACCGCATATACGATTGGAAAGATCGGGTCCACTCAGACTTCAACAGAATCAGCATGATGTTCAGAGTAAGTGCTTTTCGTTTCACTGTTACGCTCATGGAGATTGCTTCTATCATTTCTCCTGTCAGCGCAACACCGAAGTTTTACGGGTTACCAGGTCACCGCAGACGTGGACGGTAGCAGCAACAACCGTATCGGCATCTTGCGATGCTTTGCCCAGCTACGATGCCTAAGTCACGCTTGCGAGTTACACTGGTGTTCTTCTTTAGGAATGACATGTCCCTGTCCATGAAAAATAGATTAACATTCCATTCTGACTGCGTAGTTACACTGTTTAAACTAGCGATTAGACAAAATATACGGTTGGTTATTGCACCCGTAAGTTGACGTTCCTTTTGGTGAAAGCATGCGCCGACAGGCGGCGCCACTAACCCTGCCTCGCACGTTTACGTAACGGTCAACCCGGTACCCCGATTTCGCAGTGGTCAATACGAATCTCACTACCTAAAAAGTCCCTAACGTTTGTCGACCTCTAAGTCGTGCGCATTCCTCAAAATGCTTTAGGGACGAATTTCAATTCATTAGCATATCCAGGAGAAAAACTGAACAAAATTTTTCCGAGGCCGTATGAAACGTTCTGTCAGAAGCCTACCGCATTCGCTCTCATACTCCCAGCTCTGGCTAATGTTCACTAGTATTGGATAATGAGAAGTAACTGTCGCTCATTATTGGCTCGTGTCGACTAATCTAGGCTAATGCTGGCTGGTGATGGTAATTGAAGGTAATTAGAACTGTTTAAAGGCATCAGAACGCATTCCTTTCGCATTTACCTCTGAAGCGCCACTGAATTTTTTGTTCGAGCGTTGAAATCAGCACTAAGAACAGAACGATCACCTGTACCTCTTTTTCGTTAGTCCTGACTTGCCTCATACATATGTAAGTTTCTTTAAAGATACACGTTAACACTCTTTTGCAGGTCATTGTACTCTCTTTGGAGATTACTGGGAGGCTTGAATCTTCTGAAGAGAGTTAGCGTGTTTCTTTAAAGAGAGAGAAAGATAACTTTATTGGGTCCAGTTGTTTGGGGACCAGGCCCCCGCCTAAACAGCGGCCAGTAGCCATTGGGCCTTGGCGGCGTTTTCAGCCAGCTGGACGGCCCAGAGTTGCTCTTCCGGATCCGAACTAAGCAGTATGGTCTCCCACTACTCCTCATTAACTATTTTGCGGCCATGTCGAGACACCTGAGGGCAACTGAGGGCAAACCCACAGGATGTGCTTCAAATCCGATTTACACTTTGGTAAAGTCAAGATTCAAGCTAAAGACTACACGTAAGCTTTCTTTCTAAGAGCGAGCGCACTACGCGCGCATGACACCGCACCGAATATTATATGTCGCCACCACGCCTGTTTCGATGCTGCAAGCATGTGTACGATTGTTGTTTTTGATCTGCAGATATACGTTCCCGAAGCGGTTCTTTTCCTGGCCACGGGTGAGCACGACCCTAAGAACACAGTAGCGGCCAGCATAAGAGGTGGCGCTCTCTTCTTCAGCATAGACTTCGGCCGGGGACTGCTGAACGTCACCATGGGCTCGAATCTGCACGACGAGATGTAAGTACCGAGAAAAAGTCAGCTAGCATTGGCGAGCTTTTCTTTCCCTTTTAACAAGGCTTGACCTGGTAGTTCTGAGTGATGAGTAGAGCCAGTTTGCTCTGTCTGTTTCTGAGTGCAGATTAATTTCTTTGAAAGCCTAGTTATACATTATTTATTCAGCAAAATACGCATATTGATTATTCATAGTCCGCCTTTCTAAATAATCCAGCTTGAAAATTAGTATAGTGAGGTCTGAAAACAATACGCTCTATGCAGTATCTGCAAAGCCCAGCCTTTTTGTCTAAAAGGAGTATTGACACAAAAGCTTCGTATCATGTTTTTACTGTCGGAATAAGTAGCTAATAACCCGTTTATCACGGGTTGTAACCTCGTTATGATGATCTGGAAACATTTTTCTAGAGCCCAGTCGCAGTTTCGGTTTTAGAAAGCGCCGAGAGAGGCTGGGCCAGGGTGGCTTTTTGTATAGATAACTGGCAATGTGAGGGCACGAAACAGCGACGCACGCGCCGCGCGCGCGGCATCACGTGCACGTCAGCACCGCGTTGTAAGCTGCGGTGGAGAGCGCAGGTAAGAAGCATGGCAGCCACAGGTGGTTCATAGGGGGGTCCGCATGTTATGACCCCTCCCCCCCTTGCTTTTTAATGTTTCGACGTATACAGCAAGACCAATGAGGCCCTCCCATAAGTTGATCCCTCAGTACCCACAAGCTGACCCTTACTCCGGAAAAAATCCTGTATCCGCCTCTGATGGCAACAAACACAAACTGGCGACGTAGGGGGCTGTTTGTTCTTTAAATCAAGCTGATGTCGATATCGCAAGGTGCTACGTCGAGCGTACAGTGGCGAGGCATACACTTCAAGATTCATTTTAGACTTGTTCCACCCTTTATTAACCGTTGACTTATTTTATTTATTTGAAATACCCTCAATGTACATACAGTACATTATAGAGGGGAGGGGCAAGTACACAATTATATGTAACACAACAAGATACGAAGAGATAAGAAATAAGAAGCATAACAATCAATCAAGTGAGTACAGTATCAATGTACAAAAAAGACAAAAAGAAAAGGATAACACCGATATAAACACTGGTTATACAAAACATACCGCTGGATTGACTAAATCAGATATGAATCTGTAATGATAAGAAAAGAAAGTAAAAGGGCACGAGCTCAGAGTTCTTGGTAGATCGTGTCTGTGCGTCCACACAAACTTATGTTCCTTGTTTCTTGTACGTGTTTACGTGCTTTTAAAGCCACATTATTATTTTTCATTCTCAATAAGGTGGCACAACTTCACAATGATCCACGACGGGAGCCAAGTCACCCTGTACATGGACAAGATGATTCACACGCTTCGAATCAGCGACAACAACTACTACCTGCACCTGGATCCCGACATCTACATCGGAGGAGTGCCTCACGAGGCTCCAGGTGATAAGAACATAATTTACCAATTATTTCGCCAAATGCGGCTGCTTGTAATGGGGGTGATACGTGATGGAGCTTTACGAGGCCGTCTATAGCTTGAAATTGTTCATAGCAGAACCGATTCGCAGTATTGTGTCAATTCGCCTTCGCGCTGCCAAGTGCTAGCTTCCTGGTTAGTTCAATCGATAGGGCGACCGCGCCAGAAAGGAGTTGGTCCAGGGTTCGATGCCCGGAGAAGGACGGATTTTGCGGCAGCTAAGAAGCATTCTTTCTGAGAAATCCATGTGGATTTCTTCGTGGCTTCGTGCTACACACGGGTGCTGGTCGATTATTTTAACCAATCGGCCACCTTGCGGGACTCCGCAGAGCCGATTTCTATACGAAGAGCTACAATGACACTACAAATAACACACCAGAATGTAAATACAACACACATAACACAAGAAAGTTGCAGTGGATTAGCTCGACTATGCCAGGATATACGTGGCGTTAGCAAATGTTCAGCTGATTATTCTTAGCTTTCCAGATTGCCTAGGATTAGCTTGACTGTCATGCTTACTGCTGCTCCAATGACACACCCACGGTATAAGTATCATGTGGCACATGTATATTTATTTATGCTCAACGTCAGGTTGCTTCTCTATTGCCACAAAGACGGCTCGGTGGTTAGTGAAGTAACACGCTGCCGTCTCTATGGCCCCAACACAGTATTTGGAATTGTCTGTGTGTCTCTGATAGACAAGATCAATGGTGTTTCCCCATCGGGTAGTCTGTGCAGTTGGAACACTGGCTAAGTCGTGTCCTTCAAAGGAACACAAAGAGAGTCTGGAGCACGATTGAAGTCACCAGCCACCACACACAGTTCACTTGCCGCACGACTAGGTATAGACGTAGCCACTACGTGTATAATGTCTTTAACCGAATTGTTCGGTGACACATACACGGCTTTGATTACCACACCACTTTCGTCAAGCTGAACGGCACAGGCTTCACCCTCGGCTCTTCTGCGCCGTTGAGCAGCATTGGCGCTCTCCTTCTCCATGGCGTTACCCACCTGCGAACGCCAGTCAGAGGCGCTATCAAGCGGCTCCAGCGCAGTGTCAGACGGCGACTGCACAGCGACGGGGAATAGCTGCGCGCGCGCCAGCGCCAGTGTGTCTGCCATGGCTACGACGTCACTCCTCTGGAATGCGCAGACCAGCAGCGGCGAGTCGCGCGCGGCGATGGGGGAGAGCGCGTGAGATGCCGGCTCCGGTGAGCCAGCTGTGTGGCATCACTGATCCTCGCGCACGCGCAGCACGGCTCATGAGGATCCACGCGAAATCGGCTCCGGCTAGGCAAGTGTAGCTAACGCTGCAAAACATCACATACACAGAGAATGCGGCGTCTCCGACGTTTGACTCAACACCGGAGGGAATCCGTGCGCACGAGCCGCGGAGTCGCCCCACGAATCTCTCCCATGAGAGGCGACCGTCGACAAGCAACGCCAGACTCAAGAGACTTTTAATGAACTCATTCAATTAACTTTCAATAATCATCCGTACAGTTAATTGGCCCTTATCCTAAGTAAACTTATGCTCCGGTATCATTCATATCGTGGTTTTGGGACGTTAAACCCCAGATATTCTAGCTCCGGTATCATGTGCATCCAATATAAATGTTAACTTGCATCAGAACTATCGATTTCGTACTCGTTTGACTTTTTTTTAAACACATTTGCTGAATATTCTGAAAGTAAGTGCTCGACCGGAAGCGCTTGGAAGAGAAGAGTGCTACTCCTTTCTTGTGCTTCTAAAAAGATTAAAATGACTCCTTGCTTTTTATTTTTTTCTGTGGACGCTTGCATTGCTTTATATGTGCCATTGGTGCTGTAGGTGTAGCAGCCGCTCGCAAGCGCAAGCAAATCCGGCCCTCGGAGGCGCATCGGTCACTTGCGTGTCTGTGTGCGCCGTTTCCCAATAATTGATGCTCTCTCCGATCGCGGGCTTGTGAGCGATCAGCCGTTTATGATACGGCAATCTGATCTTTTGTCGAGCTTTCCTAGGTGACTTGTCGCTTCACGTTGCCATTTTTTCATTGTTGTCCGGATGTGAGCGCATGGCCGTCGTTGTTGCCTGTAGTAAGTGAAGTGTCGCGCTCTAAGCTCGTGGATGACACGTCAGGCACGCGCACGCCAAGCTTCGCTTGCCGCCATTTTCCCGATGGGGCAAGGATTCCCGAATTTTTTTAGGGTGTATGGAAAGGAAGAACCCAATCAGTCATACAAGTAGCGCGCTGCATCTTTTTCGCACTCACCCTCAAGACGAATGCGTTATATGTACCGGAGGCTGCAGAAACCATAGGCAATATTTATGCTTTCTGCATTATCAGCGCCTCTAAGGTTTTGTATAGGATAAGAAGTGCACGAAGACAGCGAAATTTTCATTCGATATTGCTGGACACAGAAGTTGCGAGAAGCTCAAATTAATACTTGAAGCAAAATGCTGCGTATTTTGCCGTAGTTAGTGTGGAGGGTGTTAATGTTAAGGTAGCGTTGTGATGTAATAATGTGCGACTGCGCCAGTCACCGCTTTTTCTGTTGTGGTGTTATCGGTGTTATTTCTCACGTAGGAGAATAGGGTTCTTTAATTGGTGCCCACTTAGCTTGGCCCCAAGGAGGTTGGCGCATGCGCCGTGGTGACAAACGCAGAGCTTTGCGTAGCCTATTCTGAAACTGCCTAATCATGTAGACCCTTTCATAATCCGCAAGTGCGCTTCCCTGCGCTGCATTTCGCCTAAATAATGGCGGCACATGTCGTCCTTTAAGTAGAGACGAGGTCCTAGTTGCACGTGATGAGACTTGCCTATTGTGCGTGTTTATATTAAGAGACCTGAGTATACGTTTTCTGCGTAGCGCAAGCAAACTGTGCCTTAACGCGCTGTTTGCAGAAAATGACTAGCCGCCATTAGTTGGGGTAACTGCATTGCAGGAAAGCTAGCTTTACAATAATTATGAATAGGGCCTTGTAAACCTATCAATAAACACCACTGCGGGATCGTTTCCTGAGACTGCTCACTGTTCTCCCATTGTATATTACTCAGCAGTAAGTAGTCTAAGTCGTCCTCATTTATGTCTAAATGCAGCATATGTCTTGGCAGTACCGCCAGGAAATTTTAAGAGAAGCTTTTATGAGTTACGCATTTCGGGGGAGGGGGGGTGGCGGGGGTGACATAATTCCTTGAATACCCGGCGCTGGCGATTGTACAGAAATGCGAGTGTGTACAAATAGGCCCTCGAAGGTCCGCCGATGCTCTCTCGATCGTGGGCTTGCCGGGGATCAGGCGTTACTGATGTGGAAGTCCGATCTTTGATCGAGGTCACTTGTCATTTTGTCATTTCACGTTGCCACATTTTATTGTTGTCTTTCATTGTTGCATCTCATTGTTGCACGCATGACCGTCGTTGCTGTCTGTAGCTACAGAAGTGTTGCGCTGCTACGTACGTGGGCGAAGGTACAATTCCCGGCATGGAGGAAGGAAGCAGTTACGTAGGAACATTGTTCAATGAGAAAAAATGAAAGAAAGTAAGAAAGAAAGGAAGAAAGTAAGAAAGAAAGAGAGAAAGAAAGTAAGAAAGAAAGAAAGAAAGTAAGAAAGAAAGAGAGAAAGAAAGAAAGAAGGAAAGAGAGAAAGAAAGCAAGAAAGAAAGAGAGAAAGAAAAAGTAAGAAAGAAAGAGGGAAAGAAAGAAAGAGTGAAAGAAAGAAAGAGAGAAAGAAAGAAAGAACGAACGAACGAAAGAAAGAAAGAAAGAAAGAAAGAAAGAAAGAAAGAAAGAAAGAAAGAAAGAAAGAAAGAAGAAAAGAAAGAAAGTCAAGCACGCACACTCCAGCTTCGCTTGGCCCCATTTTCTCGACAGGGAAAGGCTCCTCATTTTTTGCCTTTTTTTCTCCTCTGCACCCAGTGATTGGCGCAGTATAGCGTGGGTTGCTTTTGCATTATTAAACCCAACCTCACTCACTCACTCACTCACTCACTCACTCACTCACTCACTCACTCACTCACTCACTCACTCACTCACTCACTCACTCACTCACTCACTCACTCACTCACTCACTCACTCACTCACTCACTCATTTTCATTCCTTGCCGTTCTTCCGTCATTGCTCAACGGAAAACCGTACATCGATCTTGTTTATCCTCCTCCGTTTTTTCTCTCTCTCTAATTTAACATGCAAGTCATTTAGCACACCTTCAGTATCATCCGCAGTGAGCTTATCCTACACGTCTTCTCTGTCCAGGGCTGGTGACCGACCTCAAGTTCGTGGGCTGCTTCCGTGAGGTGTACTTCAACCGGGACAACTGCCTGCAGTCTCTGCGCAAGGGCGAGCCCAAGGCGCGCCACAACGGCATCTTTCCGGTCGAGTACGGCTGCGCCCTGGTGGACACCATCCCGCTCACGTTCCCGTTCGCCGAGTCACGGCTCACGCTGAACTTGCCTAGCAAGACGCGCCTCGACATCTCCGTCGACTTCAAGACCCAGCAAAACGAAACCGTCATCGCATCTAGCCTGCTGCGCTCTGACAAGGGACAGGGATTCTGGGAGGTGAGTAAAAAAAATCACAGCATATCCACGGTGTAACCACGATTGCTTCAGGAGCTTGGGCGAAGCTCCTGAAGCAATCATGGTTACATCGTGAAATCTTCAGTGGTTTCGCCCAGCAGTAATCAAAGCGATAGCCCAGTACATCATCAAAGACGTGACAAACACTGTATATGTTTATACAAGAAATTTTATTTATCGTAAGTGGTAGCTAGACGTGGCTTCTGTTCCCCCTTCATTATAACGGCTTTATGGTCGGTGAAGTAATGGATCGGCGATGGATCATAGTGGGATGTTTTCAAATACGAAGTAGTGGGCAGTTTGCAAAGTTTTCCGCTCACACATTCTACTGCCGCACGATTCGTGGCCGATCCCCCGTGGTGGGTTGTGCCATTCCTCTAGGATCAACCAACCAACCAATCGGTGATGGGAGATACTGTTCGGGAGATACAGCCGGTTACGCCTGACGCCTGACGCGTGCCAAGGTTAGACTAAGAGGAGCTTCGCCCCTAAAAAATAAGGCAGCTTCGCACTTGTGGTGCCAAGGCTGAAGGAAGTGCGGAGCTGGGCGGCGTTCTCTGTTTCCCTTAATTTTAGATGCGAAGCAGCTTTTGCTGGGGGCTGTGTCCGTCCTTCCATCGGCGACCGTCCGCTCGGGAACCATGTGTGCTGGCACGCACTAGCGCGTTCGGGCCTGTGTAAGGGGCTGGGTAAGACGCTGTGGCCTCTCCTCCTTACACTCTCTCAGCAATCATGTGATGGCGTCGGGGAACGAGATTCTGCAGGCGCGCGATGAACCAACGCGTTGTATCCTAGTCAGAACGCGCTGGCACGCGCTAGCGCGTTCGGGCCTGTGTAAGGGGCTGGGTAAGACGCTGTGGCCTCTCCCCCTCACGCTCTCTCAGCAATTACGTGATGGCGTCAGGGAACGACATTCTGCAGACGCGCGATGAACCCACGTGCTCCCGCGTGGCGTGCTCCAATAAGAGTTCGGGACGAGTAACAGCAACAGCAATCACGGTGAATTCATGGTGTGCTCCACTTGCAAGGACGCGTTAACATCGAGCAAGGTGCCCGTGATGAACGGAACTTTAAGTCGACCCATGCGCTGCTTCGCATTCCCACATGGTTCCCTTTAATCGGAGATGATGTAATTTTTTTCTCTTTCTTTCTTTCTTTCTTTCTTTCTTTCTTTCTTTCTTTCTTTCTTTCTTTCTTTCTTTCTTTCTTTCTTTCTTTCTTTCTTTCTTTCTTTCTTTCTTTCTGTTGTTGCTATGTCCTTTTTTGTGTCTGTATTTCTATTTGTTCCTCTTTCTATGTATTTCTTTGTCTTGTTCAATCTTTCCTTCTCTTTCATCTCATTCTTTGTTTATCTCTCTCTCCATTTGTCGCTTCCTCTTTTTCTTCTGTATCTTTCTGTGTTCCCCTGTTTGTTTCTCTCTCTTTCTTTGATTCTGTCTCTTTCTTTCTCTTTCAGTCTCGCTATTTCACTCTTCCTCTTTTCTCTCTTTCCTTCTCTCTGTAATCGCTCTCTCGCCCACCAGAGTTATTGCATTCCACGCCTGAGAAATCGGCGCACGTGTTCTGGGAGCAAAGAAGAAGATGAAGAGGAATGAAGAGAGCGCGTGCCGGTTCATTATGATGATAATTTTTGTTCGCGACTAACGGGGCTTTTCCGAGTTTAAACAGCCCTGCTGTTAAAATTTGCGTGCAACGCCACACGACACTGTCTCGTTAGTTGTCGACGCTGTTTCGTTTAGTTCTTGAGAAGCGTGCGAACTTGAGCTTGTTGGTACACGTTCATTGTAAAAAATAGCGCGAAAACAGTCCCGTTTCATCTCTCTCGTCTGTATTTTCGCGCGCAATGACTTTAGTTCTTGTTATTTCTATTTTTTGACCACGTCGATTGCCGTGCGGTGTGTTTTGTTTAACTATGTCTGTGCGGTAATTCTTGGAATCGAAGCTACATTAATGGCCCTTCGAACTTATTACGGGAGCGGCGAATTGGGACAGCTGGTTCCAACGATGAATGAAATTTGGCTATGGATAGCTCGCCGGAAATCAGACCCGTTGTCTCTAAGTAATGTCTCTTCTGTGACCTTTTGTTCGTGGATGTCACACAGCCTCTGCTTACAGTGTAGTACATACTCCACAAACGCGAGGGTATTTCACTTTGTCTACTTCGTAGGCCCTTAAGGTGCTCGGCTTTAGAACAATGACGCGTAAAGGAGCAAAAGGCTGACCCTAGGTCTTAGGATTTAGGATTCCTGCAACCGTTACATCATAAAGGAAAATCGTTCAGACACGCTTATGGAGGGGGAGAGGCGGTACTGGGGAAGAAAGTAAGGGAAACAGACGGGCTGCCTGTCACCAAATTTCGGACTCCGACAACGCCCAGCGAGCTGCACTAGCATGAACACTGCGCGAAGCGAGCTCTGCGAATGATGGTCGCTGTATGCACGATGTCACGTCGGTCAGCGCCGAGTGAGAAGGAAGTATTGCACAACTTCTCGAGTACGGTACGCGGTATCGACGGCGTTCTCTTGATATCAGGAAGAAATGCTTCATGCCAGAAAGAAGTACTTGCATTAATTCAGTCAATCATTTATTTATTTACCGCTTCACAGAGGAGAGGGCATGGGAAGAAAACGCTGAGGAGAGCTTGACTAGGCTTCCCAGCTTGTTACAGTTCAGCATCATGCGGTGGCAGTTCACACATCTTGTGCAAAAAAAAAAAAATGAAGACATTCATTATATGCGCATAGTCGTCAACAGTTTAAACAAAATCGGCGCTCACATTACTTCATCAAGGCCACTCCACGTTTGAAATTGCAGACATGAGCTTAATGAAACGTTCTTGAGAACGCTACTAAAACGTGCCCTTGCTCAAGTGAGAGCAGAATAAGGAGGAAGCCGTTGACGATTGCAACTTTGAAGATTATTATTATTAAACGAAATACAGTAAAACAAAAACATGTTAGCAACATCTGGATACTTAGCAGAATGCTAGTATGGATCCATGCAACTATAGCATACATAAAGTACAGGCAGGAGACAGAGTTATACAATGAATGACATTTTAGTTTAAGATACAGGTCATTTTGAAATACATATAACTTATACACAGATACCGAACACATTGAAAAACATATAACTTATGCACAACAGTTGAACAGGTTTTGGTTTGCATACTGAACATAAATAATACATCTAATATTTCTATACATCTGTTTAATAGCATTCCTGGTCAGCATACAAAACATTAGTTAGTTTATCATGTCACTTTTTAATACTAACATATAAATAGTCTAATACAGTTCCTTGTAATGACGTTTGAGCATGAAAATGAAAGCATTGTGTTGTTTCACTTGAACTGGTAGGTTATTCCACAATGACGTGCCAACCTAAAAAGTCGCCATTTGCGAATGATGCACTGCGCGTAGTATCTGAAGAAAGACGACACTGGGAATTGCAAGTGAGCGTGGTGAATGCTCGTCGATCACTCGCCTACATGGGCAGCCGTGTTCTATATTTTTTTACTGGAATGTTTTTCTTGCTTGTCTACAGATTCGTCTGAAGAAAGGCACTGCCATCTTCACCATCGTTCCGGACGAGACGAACCCGTCGCACTACTGGTTCCTTAGCAAGGGCAAGCAGCTCACTGATGGCCACTGGCATCAGGTTGGCGTCATTTTCGAGAACGAGTAAGACCCGCTTGTTTTTTTTTTTTTTTGTTAAACGATTGATCTCTCTCAACTGGATTGATTGACTGAAAAACTTTAATAAATAGGAAAGATAAGGGAGCAGCAATGGTGGGCGAGTCCGCCTCGCGCTGCTTGGCTTGTGCGCCCATTCGGATGCTTACGTACCAATGGTTTAAACGCGCGCCTGAAAACTCTCCTCCTAGGCGCGCCGCTGAACTTGCCGGTTCGAATAAAATGAGCGCGCAAAACGTATGCACGCAACACCAGCGTCGTGAGCCCTCGTCCTGTGCTTGTGCGTTTGTCCCGCGTGTCACTTTGTCATGATGTTTGTGAGGACTAACCTCTGCGATACCCGAGATGTGCCTGTTTCATCGACAGAAATCGCGGCAAATCAGTCTACCACATAAATGAAGTCTCATGATTCATAGGGTGTCGCCAGTTGCACTGCAGCACTTCATATACATTAACAATGCAACAAGAGTGAGTAATAAGAGCGGCATAATGTGCATGGTACATATTTGCTTGGCTGAACCCCATGTACGGCTGTTTGCTGTTCCGAGCCTATCCGTCACTCCTCCAAAATACGTAGTTTTTCTACAGTGCCACAGCCATCAAGCCGCACTTTTAGGACCGGATGTGGTCACACGAGAAAACGTCTGACGACATGTGTACGCGGCTTCCATTTACAGGCGTTGAAAGCTGGGCTAGTTGGTAAGGTTTCATCTTGTACCAAACTGCGCAGCAGACGGGACACAAAGAAGGAACAAAAGAGACAGACGAGCCGGGCAATGCTACACGCGAAATGCGTCAATAGTTACAGGCCGGGCAATGCTACACGGGAAATGCATCGATATTGAACGTGAATCGAAAACTGGAGTCACGACTCGAGCTTATTCACTCTACCCCCCCCCCCCTTCAAGAACCTTAAACTCTTGCTGGAGACTTGATGGCACGCCGCTATACTGACAGCGCTTGATCATTCTCCTTATCGTCACGAATCTTAGACGGTCCGCAGCCGGCAGTCACGCGACAACTATAAAAGAAAGCCCTTGACGATGACTCTTATGCTGTGTCTCGCGCATGCATGCGAGTTCTTGCAAATCTTTGCCGGGGCTTTGGTCCTTGTTCGTATTCGTGCGGAGCGAGTGACAGCTGTCCGGGGACCTCCGCCACTCTCCTCCTCCCGCCTTACTTTATACTTTCGTGTACAGATAAAGGAGACGCTTGTTTGAGCAACGCGCAATCGATGAACGTAGGGCGAAAAGCCGCGGCTAAAATAAGAGGCAGCGATACCCGCCGCCGCGGGGACCCAGTAGCTCTGGTGTTGCGATGCTCGGCACCAATTAGGTCGTGGGTTCCATGCCGGCCATGGTAGCAGTACGGGCGATTTGAGTTGAACGCGAAAACGACCCGTACAGATAAAAAAAAGGACCTCCCCTTGAAACGGCGCCACAGGATACCTCGAAAACATGGAATTATACACGAATAGAGGTGCCAGATTGCGCCTAAAACTTTGAGTCGTGTTTGTTCGCTATTTTACTGTGTAAGTTAATATCAAGCATACGCTGCTTTCTTATCTCTTTTCTGGCGCGAACTCCGCAAAGACAAAGAATACGCCCAGGTCGCGCCCCTCTAGCCCACGCTTGAGAGGAACGCGCTTTTTTATTTCCTTTAGTCGCGTGAACGCCGCTGAGACGAAGTAAACACTCGGCTCATGCGGTCACGTGGCAATTTTTGCTTCATTTTTCTATGCCGGCTTTTCGTTCAAGGTCACTATCGCAGAGACGTATAAGATTTTTGCGGTAATAAAAGGTTAATGATGTAGAGTACTATGTACTACTTGGAGTGAACCGTATGTAGATGCCCGTAGGGAATAAATGAGCATTTAAGCGTAAGCGAAGAGAAAACGCTATTTCCTCATTTGTGTTAAGAAAAAAAATTGGAGGCGGCCCCAATTCTTGACTCAGGTGTCTGGAAGTGGTACTTACACGCGGTGTGCCCTGGTGTTTTCCTTATTTTAAACGTTGCGTTTCGCGCGCTGCCGAAGCCGATCACGGAGGCCACGCAGAAATAAGCGCGTGGTTGAAATATGCTCCACCAGGTGCCGCAACGATCCCATCCGCTCACAAGAAAACCGTCTGCCCTTTCAACGAACTCATTAGATTAATTTTAATTATCCTGACAGTTATAGGGCCCTTAAATAAGGTTATGCTTCGATATCATATGTATCCAATGTAACTCCTACCCTAAATCATAACAATCGATTTCGTGCCAGTTTTTTGACAAGACTAATCCTGAATACTCGGACGTGCTTGGAAGGGAAACAATCTTGTCACTCGTTGCTCGTGCAACTAATGAAAGTAGACAATTAAGAGTATTATACATGATCTATTCCGGAAAGCAGCAAGCTATCCCTGAAATGTTACGTTGAATTCAGTTGTGCTTTGTGTGGCAGCTAATTAAAGACTTTAAAACGTACTGTGTGCTTAATAAAAGACAATTGATTCGAAGTTTTCTATGCACTTCACTGCGACAGCGTATTAAGCCGTCTCTGTACAAGATGCACGTGTGTGTTTACAAAAAAGGTTATTCCATCGTAGGACGCTACGAAGATTTGGAAACGAGTTCTATACAGCAAGGACATTAATATACAATAATGACTAAGAACAATATACATGAATCGTTTTACCAGAAATGTCCCAAGTCCGCAGGGTGTCCCTAGCACATGCTAATATGTTTGTCTTTAGTTACAAGCTTTACAACGCGGACTTCTTACACAGTGTGTCAGCAGGACCAAGCGCACAAAAAAAGAGGAACGTGATCAAACGAAGGTGACAATAATTGCATACCTACACTGAACTTCGCACCATCTCAAGCAGGTTGGCAAAAATGCAGGCGTAAAAGTCGTCTTGTCAGCCCCCCCCCCCCCCCACCCCCCAATAAAAAAAAATTAACCAAGTCATGCAACATGACATCACCTGTAAAAAGCGGAAAAAAGTACAATGCACAGCACAAGAACAGATTCGTCGCATGTGCCGAAGGTGTTGTGTATAGAATACCACTGTCGTGTGGCAGAACGTACGTCGGGCATATGGGGAAATATGCCTAAGCAACCGCTTAAGGGAGCACAGCAGCAACGTGGCGAAAGGAAGACAAGGGCACCTGGTGTATCATTGACAGGACTGTGTGTGTAACCGTACTTTGACAATACTGCAGTGTTGTTTAGGGGCAAAGATTGGTGCACGCGTGAGATATTAGAAGCTGCAGCAATAATGAACTGCGGCGATTACGAGTGTGTCAGCACACCATCCCTCCTTTTATCCCCAAGAGAGATACGTTTTTCATGATGGCAGGTGGTGCAAATGCAGAGTCACGTACACGTGTTGTTGTGATTGGACGCAGCTGTTCCTTCTTTCTCTTTCACTCTATATGTTTCCGAGCTCAGATATTAAACGTTAGTTGGAAGTAAGCGCTCGTGCCTGTCGCGTTTCCTTGTCCTTTGTGTAAGAAGTCCGCATTATAAAGATTGTAGCTATGGGTTACCAACTAGCCCGAAACAACGCCGTTTAGAAAAAATTACGCCATATCCCGCTCAAGGGGATTATGAGGCGATGCGAAGCTGGAGCACTTGCACGATCGCGTTCCGTTGGCGTTCGTTGCGCATGCCACCGACCTCGGTCAGATTGTTATCGAACCAAAGTCGGTCGCACATGTTGCAGCTGTGCCCGAAGCTCCGGTCGAGGAATTCGCGCTGGAACCGGGCGTCGGCACCGTCGAAGCGCGGGCGTGCAAGTTTTTCTAGCGAGGCGTTCTGCACGGGCGTTGGACCCGCGTCGTCTGTCCGCAGCCAACGCGTTGGCTCGACGCTGACGCTTGGCTTCGACGTGGGCGTTGCGTACGGCAGGGTTTGCTTGCCGACGCTGCCGTTGCGTTTCGGC
The DNA here is from genome assembly GCF_013339695.2 of Rhipicephalus sanguineus. Taxonomy (NCBI): domain Eukaryota; kingdom Metazoa; phylum Arthropoda; class Arachnida; order Ixodida; family Ixodidae; genus Rhipicephalus; species Rhipicephalus sanguineus. Next base: position 66,997,245 of record NC_051185.1, on the reverse strand, counting down.
ATGTCGAGCCCGCGTTTCATCTGTAGGAGTTTCCCGCCGACGTTGCCGTTTGTGCTGGACTTCCCTGGCCCGGAGCTCGGGGTCTGCTTGCCGACGTTTACGTTGCGCTTCGGCACGTCGAGCCTTCTGCTGCTCCGCGATCTCCGCAGGCGTTAAAGGGCCCCTAAACCACCCAGAGGTCGAAATTTAGTTGTGGCGCTGCAGTTGTGCACGAGTCTACTGCGAACGCTGGCGGAATTGCCCGCGCTTTCTCGTTTCTCTCTTTCCTTCGCTAAGCTGCGTTCGTCGGCTCGTCCATCCACCTCCCCTACAGGCGCTGAGCCTTGCTCCCAATTAGGGTTGCAGAAGTTGCGCCTTTTCCTTTCCTCAACCTCTCCTCCCCCTCCTCCACCTCTCCGAGTGCCCCTCCTCAGCGTCCGAAGTGCAAACGCAAGAAGCTCGTGCATCTGCTAGCAGAAAACAGGCCCTTATTCTCCCACTTACAGCGTCTCTTGCTCGCGACGTCACGTAATCATACAGGTGAAGTCATGACGGCTGTTGTCGATACAGGAAAGGCACGGAGAGGAGCACGCGAGCGTCTGTTGGTGGTTTACTGCAACTGGCGCCGACGTTGAAACTCATGACACCGGCGCAGTGACTGAGCGTGTGTGCGACCCAAGGAGGTTAAAAATCACAGCATATCCACAAAGTGAATGATGATGAGTGGGCGAAGCTGCGGAGGTTCATCGGTAAACCGTGAATCTTCCGTGAATTCTGCCCAGTACATCATCACCGACGTGAGATCGGGCGCGTTTATACTAAAGGTTCGATGAGAGTTATGACGACTTGCAGCTCACTTTAATTTTACATGTACGCTGTGAATATTCATTGTTTAGAAAACCATTGCTTTAGAAAACATCTGGCGTCTTTCGTTAAGCAGCTGGCGTCTTTTCGTTTTGCTTTAGAAACATGTGGCGTCTTTTCGTTTTGCTATTAGAAAACATCTGGCGTCTTTCGTTGGTTTATTTCATCAATGAATGGCGTTTTGAACAAAATTTTTATTGTTTAATCATGCACAGGAGAAATCTCACCAGGCACTACCTTGGAGGTAAACAATGGCTGCTATTGGGAATGAGAGACAAGTAGTCGGCTTTTAGCTAACACTTACACTTCTACTTCTACTAACGTTTCCTACTGGAACATGCCAATGGCTGCTAATGGGGAATGAGAGACAGAAGAATTCGGCTTTTAGGTAACGCGCACGCTGCGAATTTTTTATTGTTCAACAACGCACAGGAGAAATCTCCCACCGGCACCACCTTGGAGGTCAAGATCTGGTAGTAACATTAAGACTGGTAACGTACTACGACGGGGACGAACGGGTGCCGCTTTAAGGAGCTTCGCTCCTAAAACTGCCCCCACCTCTCCGAAGGGAATCGTGAGGAAATGCGAATGCATTTCTTGCGCCGAGAGTACACGGCGTAGTAATTTTAATGGCGTAAAGCTGGACACATCGACGCGCTCAAGTGTCTCCCTTTTGGGCGCCTCTGTCAACGAACGCTTCCTACGTGCGTTCGTAATCACCTCAGGGATGTTGCCACCGCCTTCAATGCAGCACAAACGCGTTTAGAACGCGCTGTTTTCAGGCCGTGCCAAGGCAGCACAAACACTACAAACGCGTTTCAAACGCACTGCATCGAGGCGGTGGCGCAGGGAGGAGAGAGAGCGAACGGCGAGAGAAAGAGCGGCGAAGCACTGCACCTACCCTCTCCTTCACTCTCTCCACACACGCGGGAGCTCCGCCGAGCTCCCGCGATGCGAGTGCCCTCACACGCCAGAGCGCGCCCTCCTCTCCACTCACTCTCCGCTACTCCGCCCGCACCACCTGCTCCGGTTGCTAGGGGCGCAATAGCGCCCGCAGTTGTTGCTATGGGAGAGGGAGTGAGAGCGGAGAGGCGCGCGGACACCGACGCCTGACATAGCCCGACTAAGAAATGCATTCGCATTTAAAATAATTCTAGAGTGGAAGCTCTCGCAACGCCTTGTCAGCAAAAGTGAAGCCAGCTTTTGCCCACCAAAGAGCTCGAAAACATGCTCTTTTATGGTTGTGCCTACTTAGAGATCAAATCGCTTTAATGTGTTTGTGTAAATAATACGTTAAATAAAAAATAAAAGATCGTTGTTGCCGACAAAATTAACCCGTCGAACGGAGAATTGGTGATTGATCTCCAATAAAATTTGTCACGACCTTGAGGCTTACTAATGAAAACTGATAACACAAAGACACACTTGGAGCAGTATCTGACGTAAAAGTTGCCATATTGAACTCATCTGGCGCGCGCGGAAAGCGCTCGCTTTCCTTCGCCAAACGTCGATGATTTATCGTGCCCCTACTAAGATGGCGGGCGCAGCCGCCATCTTTTGGTGGGCACGGCTTCACTATTGCGCAATAATCGCCACTCCAGGTATTTTTTTAACCTCCTTGGTACGACCTAACGCGAGCCTTTTATCTAAACGAGGAGAGGGAATGGAGAGAGGAAAAGTGGAGAGAGCGAGAGGGGAAACGGGGTGTGGAGAGGGCTTGCGCATGCGCAGTAAGGGCGGTCACGCCGCACACCGTTTGAGCTCCGCTATAGACCAGAACACAGCGAATTCCATGCGCATCGCCATATTTGCATCGCGCGTCGCGCCACCTATCGCACACGCGACGAAACAACACGCGCGGGCTGCCACGCCAGCAGACGCTACACAGAGCAAACGTGAAACTTCCGAAACTCAGCCCGTCGGAGAGCGTGTTTCGCGTCTTTTCTAGCCTGGACATTTTCGCTGATTTTATTGGAACATCAAGAACATCTTTCTCATGCAAGTCCACATTGTATACAGTACGTGCTGAGTGGGCTGCGGAAGCAACCTCGTCAGATACGTACGCTCTTACATTTGTAAAAAAAAACGTTCACGCTGTAGTACGCGTGAATCGTAATTGCAGTGCAGCTCGCGAAAGAGTGAAACAATGTTTTGTTGCCCCATATTACAAGTTGTGCACAAAGTTTTCTGAAAGCTCATGATTTCAGCATGCATCGCGTAATAATTAGAGTACGCTTTACGGGTAGTTTCGCGGAACGTAATTTTTGTTTCACGGGCGCTCTTACAATAATGCGTCTTGCTCATAAAAGCGTGCTATCAGAGAGTATAACCTGAAGTATCGTTCAGCGATCCCGTTTGGAAGCTACCTGCGCTATTTTATTCTTGTAACGATGGTGCTTTACAAGCGAAACTGTACTCTTAGTTAAGCCGGTTAGCTACGCCTGCGACGTAAAGGACACTGGCGCGAGTACTGTTTACTTACGTACCAATATATGTATTAGGTGCAGCTGGATGCCTCGTGTCCAAATAAATTTGGAGACATCAAACACTGAAATGAAAGCACGAAATTCTGGCCAGCTGTTGAGGAGCACCGTGCCATTTATTACCTTTTGAAGACGAAATCTCGAAGGCGTGGATGCCATCAAAAGCACTAAAGCTTAATACTACGTTGAAAGTGGCAAAGCATGCTGATTGCTTGTGCTTGAAAGCACTACCTTGCACTAGGTTTTCGTCAAAGTAAACGCTCAAAGGTATGAAGTGCACCCCCACACAAAGTTCACGCCTGCCTTCAACCCAGCTGCGTGTCACGCAAATTAGGTTCGCAAAATGAAATAGGTGGGCATCACACTGCAGAATACACGCTGTTGGTGTACTTACTCGCGCATTTTCACTCGGCTCCTAGTTTTTTTGCTTGAATCACAGTTATCCACTCGCGGCGAAGCTGAAAACACCGCACCGGCACTATTTCCGTGGCGCGTCGTAATCGTCGCAGACAACGCTAATATCCTCTTGTTGCGCAGCTTGTTTTGCCATCCAAAGACGACGCAGTAGTGCCCAGACGAGCTCTTATACGCTGAAGCGGCGTGAACGGCTACTTTTTCGCACTTTAAAGCCTCAGAACTGCAGCTTGCCCTGTTTACTTGGTGCAGCCCGCGCGCACCTTGGCAGCCCCGGTCAGCCCGGCGTCTGGGTGCGAGAGTATTCGCTCGGCTCGCCAGCAGCCTGGGTGCGAGACAGGCGTGCTCTGGTGTATAAGATGCTTCGCATCTAAAAGTTTATTCCCTCATACGAAGTTACGAACACTTGGAAACAGTGTCTGTACAACAACGACATTAGCATATTAAGCATAATATACATGAAATGTTGCAACAAACTCAATGCGTATTGTACTACTGCACAGTAAAAGACAAACGTCGAATGTAGCGGCGCTTATATGCGGTCTTCCATAACCTCCGCAATAGCTCTCAGGAACTCCACAGCACTTTCATTAATATTCGCAAACAAATGCCATCACTACTAAGCAGTAATGCAGCCGCCATCGAACGCTGGCGACACAGCACTCGCCAGTTAGTGCATCTTCTGCATGGGGCTTAAGCTTTCGAAGCGGTTGTGGTTTGGCGCCTTAGAGATTGTCGAACACAGCTTGAGCGCTACAGCGGACGCGGTCGCACAGTGCGGCTGGTGCGGCGCCCGCTGCTCCACAGCCGATGTCAGCGTATTTCAATTAGGTTTAAAAACTTGTAGTGGATTAGCTCGGCGATGCCAGGATATACGTAGCGTGAGCTAAGGTTGAGCTGATTATTCTTAGCTCTCCTAGTTGTCTAGGATTAGCTTGATTATCATGCTTCAATGACACACACACACGGTGTACGCATTATGTGACATATGTGACATTTTTTGCTCAACTCCATTTCTCTATTGCCACAAAGGCGGCTCGGTGGTCAGTGTAGTAACACGCTGCCGTCTCTATGGCCCCGACGCCCGGCGCATTGCCAGACGGCCACTGCGCAACGGAGGCGCAGAGCTGGGCGTGCGCTGCCATGTCTGCCTCAGCCATGACGTCACTCCTCTGGAATGCGCAGATCGGCGAGGCGCGCGCGGCGGCGGCAGCGGCTCCGGTGCGCCATCTGTGCGCCGTGTGACGTCACGGCTCCTCGCTCATGCGCAGCACGGCTCTCGGACTGCCACGCGAAACTGCTCCGCCTCGGCCATGTAGCTAACGCTACAAAAGATTGGGGCAGCTGCGCACTAGTGGCGCGAAGTCTGTGGGAAGACCGGAGCTGGTGGCCTTCCCCTCCTCCTTTCCCTCCTCCTCAGCCTCACTTCCTTGTCCTACCCCTTGCTATGCTATACTATACAAGACTATGCTATGCTTTACGCTCTCCTCTCCTCCTTTTTTCCTTAACCCGCCACGGTTGTCTAGGGGTTATGGTGCTCGACTGCTGACCCGCAGGTCGCGGGATCCAATACCGGCCGCGGAGGCCGCATTTTCGGTGGGGCGATAGTGCTTGAGGCCCGTGTACTTAGATTTAGGTGCGCGTTAAAGAACCCCTAGTGGTCGAAATTTCCGGAGCCCTCTACTACGGCGTCCCTCATAATCATATCGTCGTTTTGGGACGTGAAAAAATTCCTCCTTTTCCGTCTTCCTCGCTCTCGCTTCCTTTCCCAACCTCCTTGCTATACCATACTATACATGGCTAGGCTACGCTATGCTTCACCCACCGCACTCCTCCTTTCCCTCCTCCTGATCCTCACGTCATTCCTCGCCGTCACTTTCCTTCCCCATCTCTTGCTACACTATACTATACATGGTCATGCTATTTCCCCCTTCCCCTCCTCCTTTACCTCCTCGTCACCCTGAGTTCCCTTTCCCGCCCCGCCACGGTGGTCTAGTGGTTATGGCGCTCGGCTGCTGACCCGAAGGTCGCGGGATCGAATCCCGGCCGCGGCGGCTGCATTTTCTATGGAGGCGAAAATGTTTGAGGCCCGTGTACTTAGATTTAGGTGCACGTTAAAGAACCCCAGGTGGTCGAAAGTGTCGGAGCCCTCCACTACGGCGTCTCTCGTAATCATATCGTGGTTTTGGGACGTAAAACCCCAGATATTATTATTATTATTATTATTATTCCCTTTCCCACACCCTTGCTATACTATACTATGCTGCTCTCTTGGCTTTGCGTGCCTTGGCATAGCTAGGCTGGGCTCCCCCTCTCTTAACATGGCTCCTCCTCGCTCAACCAATTAATGCGGACGACAACGGATTTTGCCCAGCTTGAACAGCTCCGCTGTTAAACGAATTACTGTCGTTATTATGGCATCAAACAATTCAGTTCCTTTAGCTGACGCAAACGACAGAATAGGCGATAGCGTATGCTCTCACGAAAAAACTCCTTAAATTACTTTCACGCTTTCATTCATGGCCACCACTAGCTGGTGGCAATTCACTGAGGACTATCTATCTATCTATCTATCTATCTATCTATCTATCTATCTATCTATCTATCTATCTATCTATCTATCTATCTATCTATCTATCTATCTATCTATCTATCTATCTATCTATCTATCTATCTATCTATCTATCTATCTATCTATCTATCTATCTATCTATCTATCTATCTATCTATCTATCTATCTATCTATTCTTGCTTTCTTATTAGAAACAGCCGGTATGGAGGGTCCTTAAACCGTTCCTATTTATAGATTTCACCATGAAGCTCAATAATTCGATCAACATGACGCCTCATAACAGACAGGTGGGCTTCGAATTAATAAGATGGGACAGTGAGAGTAACAGCACGAATAACAAAGAATAGCAGAATATGTATTGTCCTGTCCTGTGCCCTGCATTCGTGTTTGTTTGCTGGCACTCTCTACATGCGTCTCTAATGACAGCCCCTTTGTTCTAGGCGGTGAACGTGTTTATGGGGCCTCCCACTGCAGCGTGCCTGATACTTATGTCATGGCTTTGACGTCTAGTAATATAGTAGCTTTATTTTATTTTAGGGCATTAAGGCAAGGTTAGTGTGTAAAACCCCACAACTTAAGTTTCGCGTGCACTTTTGTAGAAATGGATCTCGCTTACGCATTGCATGTGTATGAAGTCTCGTTTCTGCTTTAGCGAATTGCGTACCCTTGGCTCTTGCAGAGGCTTAGAGTCTAGTGTAGTACTTAATTGCTGCAGTGCAAAGATGGTCAAATGGCACTTGTCCAGCAGCTGTCCTTCACCGGGCACGGCCCAACAGACAGGACAGCGGGTGGATAGACGGACACATAGAACGATGTGTACGCGCTTCATCGTTGTCCTGCCTGTTGCGCTGTATGCTCCAAGTATGTTGCCTTTGTCACGACCCTGGGCACAGAAACTTGCCTGTACGTCTTTGTCGTTATGCTGCGCTGTGCCCCGCAGTGCAGTCATCGCGCCATTTTCGCGTCTTTCATTACTATAGCAATTATATGGACGCTCGAGGCGCATATTTGCCGTCGCCGTCATGTTCCGTATAAAGTCCAAATCGATAACATCGCCCAGCCCGTTGTATATTCTATATGCGAGCGAAAGCTTGCAAAGACTGCAAACGGGCGCGCCTCAAGCAGAGATGGAGCGCGCCGGTCGACTCCTTTGGGCGAAGGAGCGTGAAGGGGTACCGGGTGGGGGCTGCGTCGCCCGGGCAGCAACTGGGAACTTTGATCAAGAGGGCGCGGTCGCGCGTGCTATCGCGACATACTTCAGTGGACGGCTCCTACCCTTGTACGTGCTGTGCTCCCACCGCTTACTTTTCGTTGAGCGACAGACAGCGGCCGTGTTCTATTACGCCAGCGTTCTGTAGAGCTACGCGAGATCGGATCCTAAAGGAATTAGCTGCTAGCCTTCGTATCACATTTTAATTTGTTGCTATCGCATTCATTTTTCCGCCCTTGAGGCGAAACTGTGACTTTTGCTTTCATTGTCATTCCGTCTATGTCGTTGTTGTGGACGTGTTCGTAGTCTCAATGTGCCTTAGTCATTGCATAATTTAGTGAAGACGCTCAGCAAACTTGTAATGACAACGCAACAAGTATACATGATTTCGGGTGTCAATCGAGTGATCTTCTTACGGCTCTGGCTCTGTATTTCAGAAATGTGGAGTTGACGATCGACTTCAACCGGAAGCTGAAGGACACCTACCCCCGTCCCGTGGAGCTCGTCGGGCCGCTCGTGATTGGAGGATTCCCCAAGCAGCACGTTATGGGTAAGGAGCCAAAGAATGCGGAAGTTATCGTTTCGTCAACGCAACGTCATGTGAGACGAGATACTAACACTGCGAGTCGATTTATTTTTATGTCAGATGCGTACACGATAGCTGTGGAGCACTTTACCCAAAATGCTACGTCTCTCTTATAAGTCTGACCGCTCTGGCGAGCGGCTGCACGTTCGGCTCGGACACCCGTTCTCTGACTCGGATCAAGAGCGGTCTCCGCATTGTTGCAGTCTGAGCCAGAGCGCGGTGGCGCCAATCCCAATGTAGCAATACATTTCAACTGTGGATTCTTTCGCCACAATTCTATTGATTGGATCCCTGAGGGCAAAGTTATATATACGCTACCGAACAAACCAGCTCTTTTAAGGGTGCACGCGTGGTTCCTACTTCGCGTCTTGACCGTACCACTTGCTGCAGGCTTCGTGGGATGCATCCGGGACATATACGTGGAGAAGGAGTGGGTGGACCCTCGCAAGGTGGTCGGCACGGAGTACGCGCACGGCGAGGTCTCGCTGGATAATTGTCAGCTCATCAACCCCTGCAACAACCCGAATGCGTGCGAGCACGGCGGCCAGTGCTACCTGGACGGTTCACGCTTCAAGTGCAACTGCAACGGCACCGGATACACGGGAAAGACGTGTCACTTCTGTGAGTTGGTTGCTTGTTCAATCGCGGGCATGGGGCCCCCATATGAGTGCCGTAGATTGGCCAAAAATTGAGACGCGTAGCGGTGAGACCAATGTGCGGAGTGTGGACGATAGGCGGAACTCCGCAAGCAGGTAGTTGTCACGCTCCTAACCGACGATGATTCCGCCGATAAGGACATCTGCAGCTACGGGATGCGTCTTGAAATGTTTGATAGCGTAAGTGACAAAAGGCAGCAGAAGCAAACTATAATGAAATTCGCCATTTTGCGGAAGTGGTACGTTGTGCGTGGGGAGAAGTCGACATACGGCTTTGGGGTATCGTTTGTTGTTACGAGCAAAATGGGCATCGTCAAACCTAAAGGCAGCGGTAACATAATATCGTGCCTTGTCAGTAATAAACATGATTATTACAGAAGGCAATGGGACCAATAACTAGAGGTGTGCACGGGCTCTGGGTAGCCCAAAAGCCCGACCCGGGCCGCGGGCCGGGCTCGGGCGGGCCGACGTATTTTCACCTCGGGCCCGGACCGCGGGCTCGGGCTACTTGGAGTTTTATCCGGCCTGGCTCGGGCCCGGCGCAAAGCCCGACTCAAGCCCGAAATATAGAGAATGAGCGGGAATTGTTCTCCAGCACGCATACAGCGCCTTTTCCGCGACCGCCCTTTACCGCATTTCCTTTCCATTCGCTACTTTAAAGGGGTCATGAAGCACCCCTTGGGCTGATTGAAAAAACACATCCTGCGGAAAGCTGACACGGCTATGAACTGCTCTGCCAAATATTACAGTCGTGCGCGCCGCGTAATGGCCACAAGCGGAGCGCGAAGTTGCCGTTTCCCCAGGCACCCTCTTTTCAAACAGAGGCCGGTTCTCACTCTCGTCGGTGGGCGGGGCGTCTGTCCGCTGTACGTCGCAAGAGACATAGCATGCTTATTGGCCGATAGCCGACGTAAATCGAGAGCGGCGTTCGGATCAGATGCGCTTCTTGCCGCGGGGTGCCACCACTTGCCGGCGCCGCACTCCTCAGTACACGGTAGCCGCACTCGCGCAAGCGAATCACAGCGGGCGAGCGATCGCGTTTCATGACGCGCGCTGGCGTAACTTCTTTCCCCCATGCCATCCCTCCCTGTCTAGCTTCCAGTGCGCTCGTCGGCACGAGAAAAGAGAGAAAGCGCTGGGAGCGTGCGCCAAACCCCCGTAACTCCGCTGATTCTTGACGGATTCGAGAAATTTTTGCGGCAATCGATTCGGGAGGCAGTACACTCCGATACTGAGGCCATTAGATCATTACTTGGAAAAGTGGTTCATGACCCCTTTAAACTAAAGGGGAGCAGGTAAAGCACTGCCTCTGTTGCACTCCGACAAACAGAGAAGTAACACCACCTGAGCTAGTGACGGCACCACGCGACTGTTCGCGTTAGACTTAAGGCCAAATCCCATATGAGTGAAGATGCACGCGACAGCGACGAGCGACCCGACGTAGATCGCCTTCGTGCAAGCTCACGCTTGCATGGGCATACCCCATACACGTGACGGCTTTGGCGAGCGAACTCCATTGTTGCTGGCATGAGGCCGTCTACTTGTAATTTGTAATCTGTGTAATAGAGACTGTTCGTCGTGTGTCGTTTGATCATATTTGATATGCTCAATAAAATGCCAAATTACCGGAAAACGATGTTTTGTTTTCGCAGCGAACCTTCAAAAAGTCGGGCCGGGCCGGGCCCCGGATTGTGTTTTCGTACGTCGGGCCGGGCCGGGCGGGCTCGCGGCCCTTTGCCGTCGGGCTCGGGCGGGCCTTCGACAAAGTCGGCGGGCCCGGGCTCGGACTCGGAAATACGGCCCGTGCACAGCTCTACCAATAACCCTCGCTGTCGTTGTTTTTTTATGTTCTTCATGATGAAATCTACATCATCAAAACACTAGAAATAATAAAGGGAGCTTAACCAAGCACAGGCTCGGTTGGCTACCCTACACGTGAGGAGGAGGAAAGGGGCAATAATAAACAAGATAGGGAACAAAAAACAAGAATAAAAAACATAACCAGGATTTGGGGACATATGCACGTAGCGCCACTCTGCCGGTGGCAGCGGCGGTCGGCCGTAACTGAGCGGGAAATAGGCGAAAAAAATCATATCGGACGAAAAAAGCTGTTTACTAAAAAGGACTCCAGGTTCTATACAGCAGAGACCCACCGGAACATTCTGGCAAAATTGCAGTGTCACACAACAAATTGCGTGGCTTGCATGAGTGTTTAATACTTTACAATGTGGATCCATGTGTTTCTAATGGGCGGTGTTCAACTGACCTAGGAAGCCACGCGCTTTGTAGTGGCATACTGCAATTTTACCAGAAAGTTCCAGTGGGTCTTTTCTGTAGAGAACCGGGAGTCCTTTTTGGTAACTAGCTTATTTCGTCACGTATGATCTTTTTTCGCCTATTGTTCATTCAGTTATGGCAGGACGCTGTTGCTGCCGCCCAGAGATTGCGCCACGCTCAGGTGCCTCCAAATGCTGAGAATGGAAGAGAAATGAACAGTGAGTGCGAATGCACACAACCCGAAACGGAAGAAATTTCCAAGAAAGTACGGCGGTTTTTGATTGCAAGGTGAAATATTTATCGCGATTCTTAATATTGCACTGAAAGCCCGATGAAGTGCGGTATAATATTTTTCCTTTCTACGAAACACTGGTCATGCGCACGTTTGTGTTACATTCCAGCCTACCGAGACCTTCGCGTTGTGGTCCGCGCTCTGCAAGCCTAATTAGTCGAATTTCACCCTCGCTGTCTTTGTCAACCATCTATTTTGGCTTCTGCGCGATATTTATGTTCGCTGTTTGAATTTTGCTATACTTGCATTGTCTCAACTCGCAGCGACGTACAAGCGTACCTGCCAGGAACTGTTCCTGGTGGGCTATCGAAAGTCCGGGACGTATAAGATCGACATCGACCGCAACGGCCCGCTCCCGCCGGCACACGTCGAATGTGACATGCAGCGCCCCGACGGGTCCATCGCAACGAAAGTCAACCACAACATGCAGCGCGAAATGGTAGGCACAAAACAATCATATACAGGGTGTTTCAACAGATCTGTTCCGAAAACCCTCAAAAATAAGGAAAACTGACATATTTTCACGCTGCCTTCATAGCTACTTTTCTTGTGGTGGCAGGCATCTTAACATGAATAGAGGCATCAATCACGACAGTAATAAATGAATAAAGTTAATTAACTTTTTAATTAGTGGAGACATGCGGTCGGATCGAGTTGGAAAATTGCAATCCTTTCTGCGAAGAGGTTGTTGCCGCTTTCAGATTTCGCAAAAGCAGCCGCTGGCAGTTATAAGCGAGTAATGAAATCTGAAACCGGATGAAACCGAAAATTGGAAGAGCGCAACTACCATACTCGTCCAGAATGAGCGTCCAGAGGAGTCGAGAATGACGTTCAGTTTGCGATTAGAGCACGTATGGCCGTACACTAACAAATCCAAAAGAACTAACACCCCTCCAATCGCCCTCGTGAACAGCGACGTCATCCTGGTCGTCTGATAGTTGTGCTCATCGGAGCTTAATTTCGGTTTCGCCAGTAAATTTAGTTGAAATTTATTGCTCCGCAATAATTACCAGTGGCCGATTTTAACGTGATAGCGTTAAAAAGCTTGTTTGGCAGAAATTCCGGTGTCGGCGTCGTTGGTTGTGAGCGAAAAAATCAGCGTTGTCCGAGATTATAGATAGATGCAAGTCTAGATAGATGCAAAGAAATAAAGATAAAAAACTTCGGTTCCATTGGCAAACGAACCCAGGCCTTCGGCGTGGCAAGCACGTGCTCTACCACAGAGCCATGCATTGCTTAGAACTGCTTCCGAACAAAACCCCATACGAATGTCATCTAATGCGTGGAGTCTCCTTAACGCATGCTATGTTGGGCGGCAGAAGCGTATACAATCGCGCCAGGCGTGATGACATGTGAATTGCACAACGAGTGAGGGGTTTAAAGGCCCACCCATTACAAAGCGCTCAGACATATTGAATCATCATCAGCAGCAAAAGCATCAACAAAGCGAGCAGCTGCGTAGGCTTGCGTGTTGCCTTACGGGTGCGCATTGGGTACTTCGCTGATTCGTAAAAGGAAGAATTATGGCGTAGTGGACACTTCGCAACTCTACGTGCAGTAGACATTTTAAAATAGTTTTAAACGGCCGATGTTACTCGCACAGACGCTCCTTTCCTTGCAGCATGGTTGAGGTGTCCACCGTGAACTGAAGCGAGGCTACCGATTGAGAAGGCGATGCGAACGGGGCCCGATTACGCTATCGTGTTCCACTCCTGAGGCGGAGCTCAGGCGTCCTCATTTTTTTTTCAGAGAGAGAGAGAGAAGGAATGTAGGAAAGGCAGGGAGGTCAACTAGACTATGCGTCCGGCTGGCTACCCTACGCATGGGGAGGAGGAATAAGGGAGTAAAAGAGAGAGAGAGAAGGATAGACACTTTCAAAATCTCAAAGTGGCAATGACCTCTTCGCAGGAAATGACAGCAATTCTCCCTTTGGCCCGACTACCTGTCTCCGCTAATTAAGAAGTTAATTAATTAATTTTATTTTATTATCGCCGTAATTGCTGTGTCTAGTCATCTCAAGATGACTCCCACCGTAGAAAACATAATTATGAAGGCAGCCAACAAACATTTCGTTTCCCTTATTTTCGATGATTTTCAGACTCATTTCTTGAAACACCCTGCATAGTAGTCTACCACGTAAAAGTGCTTTAATCCGCGCTGTGAGTGCGATTCGCTGGCCAACCACATTCATAATGCGGCTTGGAAACAATGCAACAACCTTCATCCACCCGTTTCGGATCTTACGTTTGCAGGTCGTGAGGAAATATGGTCTGGAAGGCTTCTACATGGACATCACCTACCGAGAGTTCACGCCTGAGATGCTGCAGTCCCTTATTCATGCATCGAAGCAGTGCTACCAACACATCACTTACGAGTGCTTCAAGGCTCCCCTTGGGTAAGAAGAGCCAAACCGGCAGTGCTTGCCGTATGAACTTTATTCTAAGCACAGTTGCGCACGTCACCGAAAAAAAAAAAAAACCTATTACAATCGGTTACTTTTCGAGGGCCTCTACACCTTGTCCAGATTTAGCAGCAGCTGTCTCTCGACGTTTTCGTCGGTCATTTTTCCGCGTTTCCTTGTGAACATGTCGGCTGTAACGCTAAGGACCCTGTCCATGGATGCACTGAAGGAAATTGCGCTGTTGTGCCTTTCGAACCATTTGCGCACCAGTTCGTAATTGCGCAGCGCTTCGAGTAATTGAGTCCGAGTCGTCGCGATGTGTTTCATTGCTGTAGGCGCTTGAAGAAGGCCCGTTCCACGCGTCTGCGGACCTCCAATTTCAACGCGATCGCGTTAATTATAAAGAACTGGTTTCGTGAAAATTCTGTTGTTGGGGTCGGCGTCTTTGGTTGGGAGCGCAAAATCAGCGTTGTCTGCCGCAAGAAGGGTCATATCGCAGAAGCTTGTCTGTCTAAAAAGGCTAAAGCATGGGAGTACCAAGGAAGCCATTGTTTAGAAGAGAAGGACGAAATGTTAGAACAACAGGATGACTGCTTCCCTACTGTTTTTCGCACGGGACCGCAGATAACAACCACATCTAAGTTCGTCGTGACGGTACAACTGTCTGGTCGGCCACTCAAGGTGGAAGTAGACTCGGGAGCGGCGTTCTCTATAATAAGTGGAGTGACTTTCGCTCGTCTCTGGCCTCATGGTGCCCCGGTGTTAAGAGAACGTAAGCTCGCCCTACGGAGGTGGTCGGGAGAATGTTTAGATATCCGGGGTTCCGTGCTCATCGATGTTTCTTTCAAAAACAACAAAGCCCAGCTACCTTTTCTCGTGGCTAGAGGAGTTGGAGCCAGCTTGTTAGGAAGAAATTGGTTCGAAAGGCTGGGAATTACGATCCATGGGCTGAACAATCTCACGGGAACAACCATCGAAGAAATCTTAGCCAAGTTCTCTGCGGTATTCGATGAAGCTCTCACTGGGCATTCAGGGCCACCTGTACGCATTGACCTGGCTGAAGACGTGACACCCAAGTTTTTCAAATGCCGGCAAGTGCCATTTGCTTAGCGCGATGCCTGTTTGTCGAGAACTCGACAAGTTCGAAGCCCAAGGCATAATCGAGTCAATCTCCGCCTCGGACTGGGCCACGCCATTGGTCGTGGTGAGGAAGAGGAATGGGTACTTACGATTGTGCGAGGACTACAGAAGCACAGTGAACGCGAGCATCAAGCCAATAGCGTGTCCTGTGCCAATGGCAGCTGTGTTGCTTGCAATTCTTCGAGAAGGACATATCTTCTCCTGGTGGTTGGAAGTAAGACAAGTGCCGTCACAGTCTACTTACTCTGCAACGGATGTGCTGCTATCACTGTTCGCCACGTTTAGCATACCGCAAGTGATAGATGCCGATAAGGGAACAGCATTCGTTTCGTCCGAAATGCAACGCTTCTTCAAGCTAAACATGATCAAGTACGTAAAATTAGCCCCATACCACCCGCCTACAAATGGGCAAGCGCAACGAATGTTGGCAGAAGTGAAGATGGCACTCAAGAAAATGTCTGACGAGCCTTTCCTGCTGCCTTTCGTGGTTTTTATTCAAGCAGCATACGACACCATACACCACAACGCAGAAAACGCCTGCAGATTTAATGTTTGGAAGGCAGCTGCCATCCTATCCGGATGCGCCACAACCGCGAAAAGATACCCAGAAGGGGAGGGTGGATGAAATGACAAAATATTATGTGCCAGGCGACAAGGTGCGCATAAAGAATTTCCTCAACAACTCCACATGGCTACACCTGTAGTAGTGGAAGAATGCGGCAAAAGGTCGTTTGTGGTGGTACAGCCCTCATGTAGATCATATGAAAAGACGATACACACGGGGATTGAAAACGCCGTTCAAGAATCGCCCTGTTATTCGTGGCCAGGAAACGATTCACGCGAAGACACCCGTTTCACGACAATGCTAAGTTCAGGTGCCGAGCGTGCGACAGAAGATGCACCCACAGCTTTTGACTCGTCTCCTGATGCGTATACGGATTGGCCTACTGAAGCAGGGACGCCGAAAAAAACGCTGGCAACACAACACTCCCGACGCGTTCCAGACTGTATGCCGCGCAGCCGCTATGGTCGTATTATGAAGGCGCCATATATACTGAAGCAGGGACGCCAAAAAAAAAAGAAAAATCACAGCATATCCACGTGGTGAATGATGATGAGTGGGGCGATCGCTCCGGAGGGAATCATCGGTAAACCGTGGATCTTCTGTGTAGCGCCCCATCAATCATCATATAAAGAGTGAGAAACACTGTGTGTATATTACAAACATCAAACTTTTATTTTTCTTAATTCCATGATGCTTGGCTTGCGTTGTCTCTTCATTATCACGGCTTTATGGTCCGTGAAATGAAGAGATAGCGGTTCCTGTACGGGTTGCAATTGGAAATTTCAAAATACCAGGTCTATACACGTCCCTCGGATGGTCGTTGGTTTCATATGATCAAAGGACGTGCACATGAGAGCATGTTTGGCTGCCATGTGTTGTATTAACCACTCATTGTTCTTTTCGGTAATATCGACATTCAGGTCACGAACTAACACAAATGGTGTATTCTTGTACTTGTCATAATTACACAATGCCGTGTCAATGAATGTCTTGACATTCCCACTCGACAAATTGGGTTCAAAGTACATGGTCATGATGATGCATCCATCAAAATCGATGGCAGCATATTCACAGTTGCGGCTCTCTGTCGTTGGTAGTAGTTTAGGATTTTGTGCCTTTTCTGTTTGTTTGACGTATACGGCCGCACCACCTGCAGGACGCTCTGCATCATCGATGCACACGACTGGAACGTATCCTTTGATATACGGTCTTTTGGCGTTCCACGTCTCGGTATGACACAGAACGCCCACCGCACTTAGTGTGGGGTCCCGTTTCACATCGTCTACATGCTTAACATGTCGTCTTCGGGCGTCGTTGAAAACACGTTGAAAACAAAGAAGAAAGAAAGCCACACAGGCGAACACGCACGAGAGTCTCACTCGTCAACGTCGTCTTCTTCTTCTACTGCATAGCAGAACGCGCGCTTCTCACGAACTAGACGTGGCTACTACAAGGCTACTACAAACAAACGTACGAACAAACGGAGGATGGACAGACCCACGGCATAAGGAGCTTCACCCCTAAAACGCAGGCCACACAACGCTCCCAACGCGTTCCAGACTGTATGCCACGCAGCCGCTATGGTCGTATTATGAAGTCGGCAGAGCGACTAGGCATTTGAATATGCCAACATGGAATTGACTTAGAAGTGTTAATAAGGGTCACTAAAGGCGGGAAGTATTATATATGAGCGTTTGGGACAGTGCCGGACGGCTTGTGTTTAAAAAATCACGCCATCTCCCGCTAAAGGGGACCATGAGGTGATGCGAAGCAGCGTTTCGGCATGTCGAGCCCGCGTTTCAAGGGGGTGGGAAAGGAGGAAAGGGAGTTGAGAGGGGGGTGGAGATGAGGTGTATGGAGAGGGTTTGCGCATGCGCAGTAAGAGTGGTCACGCCACACACCACCGGTTTGAACTCCGCCATAAGATGCTTCGCATCTAAAAGGGAGAGCTCTAAGCTGTCTCACATAAGAATCGACAAACAACTGTTTGTTGGCCGCAAAAACGTGCTATCAAGCGCGCCGACGTTGAAGAAAATGGACTTCAATAATACTGTGGGAGGTGCATCCTCGTGTTCCTGGTTTTAAATGACATACTGTGGGAGGTGCATCCTCGTGTTCCTGGTTTTAAATGACATACTGTGGGAGGTGCATCCTCGTGTTCCTGGTTTTAAAAGACTTTTGGACATTTACGGCGCGGTTCTGTGGAGATAACGTCAGCAACAACGAGACAAAAGTACTACTTTTGTCTCGAAAATGCAGCTTTTATTTTGCAGTTACGCAAACACTACCATATATACTGAGAGAAATGCTTTATTATTGCATGCTTAATATCTATGGACGTTTGCTCTCGGCACGCACGGATAAATCCCGGGATCGTAGCTACGCTGTAAAATATTGGGCGGCGATTGGCTTTCGAACCTACGACACGACGCTCAGAACCCGAGTGTTTTACCCAGTGGGCTAAGACGCCGACGCTTGCAGAAGGTGAACATGAACGTGTTGTACTGGCGGAACTACAGCAAGACGCTGAGGAACGCTACAAAAGAAGTTGCGCGGTTCCTCATGCATTCGCCTAAGACGACTGGAAGGCAAAAGCCGTCTTCTTCTTTTTTTGCTTCTTCTTCTTCTCTGTTGATTGTATTTATCCTTACCCCTCTCCCAAAAGCTTTCTGCACCTAACGTGGTTTTGCACTGCCTCCAGGATCGGGGGTATCGTAGCGTTCTGCACCTCACGTGGCAGCACTGCCTCCGAGATCGGTCCACGTTTGACCAAGCGACTATGTCGTGTGATGACCTCAGAGTGTGACGTCACGTTCTGCCGCCTCATGGTGACATGACGATTACGTCATATTGAGGCAACAAATTCTGACTACCTTTGACGTCATGATGACGTCATCGCGTGATTATCTTTTGCATCACTTCGTGTTGACACCGATGCCGCCTACGATAACTTTTCGTGTTTGATGAGGCATCTAGCTGAGGCTTTCACCTTAAGGTGGTGTGAGACTTCCATTGGTCAAAAAAATTCGATTTTGAGATTTTGCAATCATCTGACAGGGAATTTCTTTATCTTTCAGAAAATTTATCACACTTGGGTAGTCGCGGCTTCAAAAATAATCTTGGGTCCTTTTTCGTGCGGGCGTACCTCTACGTGATCTCTGCGTTTTTCTCAAAACAACATTTTTGGAAGTTTGTGTTCTTTTTGCTCGGGAACTATAGGACATAAGCAAACAAAAATTCTCGCATATGTAATTGGTGCCATTTACATAACTGGAACTAGAATCAGTAGCCTATAGGTATTTGTATTTTTTTAGTATTCAAAAAACATTCATAAGTTGCAATTTTCATACATGTACAAAGATAAAAAAACATCACAAATCTAGTTTTGTTAAACGCTCACAACTTTAGTTCCACTTCTGCAAAGCGTTGATTGCTAGCTTTGTACAAAATTGCAGTGCTCTGCATGTAGCAGATCTTTACAACAACAGTACATATGTAGAAAAACTAAAAAAAAAACATGAATAAAAAGCACTAAGCACAATTTAAATCTAATTTTGAGCTCCAATGCAACCTGCATCTATCTTTAAAGGGGCACCGACACAAACATTTCAGCCTCGTGTTTTTTTGCTGCAATGTGTTGCTGGGGGCCTGTTAGTCATAACACGGCACATCGTTTGCTGCAGCGCGCGACAGGTAAATAATTACAGGCTCCTCATTACCGACCAGTGTCAGTTTCGGTTTCAAAAACGACAAGCCTCCGGGTGCAACCATCACCACCTAGCGGCTGCAGCGCTCGTCACGTCAGCGCACAGAACTGTGACGCACTTCCGCACGGTTCGCGAGCAGCCGCCGAAAAGTAGGCTGCTGGAGCAAATGCGGCAAAAAAACATGGCGGCTATGACGTCATCATAACTTGTTGCAGCGTGGTCACGTGACGGAAGCAGGGGTTCCCCAGGGTGTCCTTTGAGAGTGTCAATAGAGCGAGGATATCGATCGCTTACGCAAACTTCAAAATTCATTTAAAATACCTTGCAAGCTATCTTCGCCGTTGATATTTTGCAGATGATATACGCATGTTCACGGGAATCAATCCCGCAGGCTATCTCGGCCGCGAAATTTTGTGTCAGTGCCCCTTTAAAGTTCCTTGCAAATTTTATAGCCATAGCTTTTATCACCACTGTTGTAAAGCCGAATATTGAAGCTCATTTTCAAAATCTCACCCCGCCTTATAAAAAGAAACGCACCTTGCCGTTGTCGCCCGACAACCACGTTCCATAGAACGCCGCAACGTAGAACAAACGTGGAAACACAAGGGCGTGATAATGGAACGTCACTGGGATCAGAGGGCGCACTACTAACGTGTTCGTTGTTTCATGCTGGTCTCAACCTTTCGGTGTTGCGACCACACTCCTCCCTTTCCCGATTCCTTGACAGTGTTTGCCGCAATTAAATCCCAGCAGCATACGAGGAGGAAACAGCAGGGGATTGTTAAAAAACGCTTACGCATGGTTTAGGCAAGCCGTCACATAGGAGAATCTGCGTGGTATATTTTTCCGTTGAGAACATCATCTCCCGGGGCTCTACTTCTGACCCGAAAGAAACAGACGCGGCGGTCGCATTTCGATGTAGGCGAAATGCCAGAGGCCCGTGTACATAGGTTTTGGTGCACGTCAAAGAATACCATGGTCTCTAAATTTCCAGAGCACTACGCTCCGGCGTGGCAATCTTGTTCAGGGTTTGGTATACGAAACCGCAAAAAATATCATTAAGGTGACAGCCTTAGATGCCTCATAAAATGCGAAAAGTGACCGTCGCTGTCGGAGCCGTCAGCACGAGTGATACAAGAAAGAGAAAGAAATCGTCATGCGACGACGTCATCACGTCACATTGTCCCTCGGTTAAAGGTGGGGCGATCTTGGAGTCACTACTAAACCACGTGAGGCGCAGAGAGCTTCCAATGCCTCTGATCCCTGAGGCAGTGCAAAACCACGGATGCACCACCTCAGGGATCGAGCTTGACTGCGGGAAACTGTAAACGATCCGACTAAGACCTCTCCTTTATTTCATTAACAACAAACTGAATTGC
This sequence comes from Rhipicephalus sanguineus, assembly GCF_013339695.2. Taxonomy (NCBI): domain Eukaryota; kingdom Metazoa; phylum Arthropoda; class Arachnida; order Ixodida; family Ixodidae; genus Rhipicephalus; species Rhipicephalus sanguineus. The sequence continues at coordinate 66,976,720 of NC_051185.1, read as the reverse complement.
CAATAAAACAAATGTGACTTCCTGTTTTTCCTCTTCTCAACTCATTTTAATTAATCTGCACGCTTGTGCTTGCCGTCGTATGCGGAACCCAGACTGGAGAGCTACACGTGGTTGGAGTCGTCGTCGGGCCGCCACTACGTGACGAGCATCGGCAGCGGCCGACCCGCCTGGTGCCAGTGTGCCGAAACGCGAAGCTGCTCGAACGCTTCGCGCCTATGCAACTGCGACGTGGCCGACGGCCGCTGGCGGCTTGACGAAGGCATCTACGACCGACCCGAGGACCTGGGCATCGTGCGCATATACATGCTCCAGCCCAAAGGACTGGCCCACGACGCGGAAGCCCGGATGACCCTGGGACCTCTCGAGTGCACCGATACCAGTGAGTGATAGACTTATATGTTTTGCAGCGTGTACCACTTTATGCGAATATTGAAGGTTCTTTTTTTTTTGGGGGCGGGGGGGGGGGGTGGAGTTAAGAAACCCCTTTGCTTCCTGTGTTCAATCTCCATGATGGCACATAAACATCTGAGTCCTTTCGTTCCTGTGAACTCTTGTGGTTTGACATAAACCGATATGATGTTGTATAATATTTATTTTTTTATTTATTTACTCTCGTACCCACAGCGCCATTTAGGCATTACAGTGGGGGGGGGGGGGGGGGGGGGGCGTTATACATAGCAGTTTGAACACCCAATGGTAGTCCACAATAAACAATCAGTTACAGCAAGATTGACGAAAAATACGCATTACATTACAACACCGGTTGGCAAAAACAAAAAAAAAACACACACACACACAATCATAAGCACTAAGAAGCAACACTAGCATATATGGATGTCAACGCAAATCACCAATGTAAAAAAAAAAAATATTGTACATCCTGTAAAATGCTACTTTTATTCTATGTAATGAGTTGTTAGGCACTTTCCTATCATGGTACGCTGCGCATAGTGAGAGAAAAATAAACAGCCAATGGATTGACGGCCCTAATATGATGGACGAACAATGCTCAGTTTTAGAGGCCTTACCTTGCTTACGATAAATATTTGTCAACTACAAGCGAGTTTGTGTTACAATTCACGAACAGCATGTTTGTAACTGCTTGTCACAGGTTTCCTCACCGGAAAGAAGTGAGGCATTAGAAATAAGAAAAAAAGGAAAGCAGTAGTATTAGCTACAAAAGCGGCTGCCCTTGACGCTAGGAAACGGAAAAGCAGAATGCACTGATAGATGACGATCATTCTTTCGGAACAAGGCAAGCCTGGAAAGGTGGAAAAGATTCAAGATTATATTGTCGCAGAATGACACCCTGAGAAGTGCAATGAGATTTACACCGTGCAAAGTGCAAATGCGTCTCATAAACACGTGCGTACCGTTATTGAAGCTGTTTCCGCGATAACATCGTTCTGCACACGCGAAAAAAACTTTTGAAATGTGTAAACATTGTCGTTAACGGAAGAGAATGAAACAGCCTAAACACCTAGGCGATTTAATTAAACGCAGCTCACTCTTTTCTTAATTGAATCAATTAGAAGGCTCATATTCAACATCGATGTTTCTAGCACATTGTGTAATCTATAAAAACACATACGGATATTTATACCATACAGAACAGCGCTATTGTTTGAACATTGTTTTTGAGTACGGCTGGGATTGCGCAATATCAAATTCTGTGGAAGTTATCTACTAGATGTATTCTTCTTTTGCCACTTCGCCTACACGCGTGGTCTTACGATGACTTTTCAGCTGTTAAGGACGTACTTAGCCTTGGTGCTTTACAAGTGCTTCAACTTTTGTCATCCGCTGTGCAGACACGCAGCAGTACGTGATCACCTTCAAGACGGCGCCCTCGTACCTGGAGGTGCAGACCGGCTGGCGCCGAGGAGACCTGGCCTTCAGCTTCCGAACGTCTAGCAAGCGAGCCGTGGTCCTCTATCAGGCGGCGCTGCACGAGAAGCACGGTTACCTGCTCGCCATGATCACCAGCGGTGAGTGCAGACCCACGTGCCCTCGAAGCATGCCACCGCATTATCTTTAAAATCTTCTAGCCAGAGTTCCTGAAGCATACAAGTTCGAAGCCTTGGTGAATTAACATGTGGGAGTGCCTCTCTGTCGGGGCATGATTCACTGTCGCGCCATCAATGAGCAACAAGATTAAACTGGTCATAAAGTGTATGATTAAAGCTGCACGAAGTGGGTACACGAATGAGAATGATGGCCGTGATTGAAAGTACAATTTATTTGTCTATTCTTACAGTGTGTGCACATGCCTGGTCTGTTCATCCCTGCTGAAGCGTCTCGTATGTCATTCCAGTAATTCCATGTTTCCTTACAGAATCCACGTGAATTTCATACCAAGTACATATCAGTGCCCTAAATATCCGTAAGAATCTTACGCTAACATATGGAATTATTGGAATAGCATTCGGAGCGTTTCAGTAGGGATATGTTACCATGACAGATGTCATGTTACCATAAAGACACACGTGGCGGCATTATGGTAACGCGACATCTGCCTGGGTTGTCTACTGGTGGTAAAAGGGAGCCAACGTGACACGTCACCAACCCTGTAAGATTACGTAGACGTATTGCCTTATGCTATCTTATGTAAATCTCTTCGCAATAATCTGTTCGATCATCGCAGACTACGAGCTCTCGTTCGAGTACACGGTGAACGGCGAGCCCCGCATCGTCAAGCTCCTGTCGCGCAGCCGCCTCAACACGGGTGAGTGGCAGCAGGTGTGGCTGGACCACGACACCCACCACATGCGGTTCACCGTCAACCTGGACTCCGTCATGGTCGACCTGGCGAAGGACGAAGGGGTCGGGCCCTTCGAAGGCCCTCTTTACATCGGCGGCGCACCAAAGTAAGCACTGACTTTTGCCCCTTAAGGTTTTCCATAAGAACGGACGAGATATGGAGCTGCAAGAAGGGCAAGGCAGCTTTCCTTCTATGCAATAACTTGTGCACAGGGGGGGTGCGTCCCGTCCTTGCTACAATTGTTGCGTGCAGTGAACGTTTCATATGTTTGGCCAGCGCCTTCTCTATTATAAATAGAGAAGGCGTTGGTTCGACCATGGCCACGCGTGTAAATGAGAACGCGCGTCGCGTCTCCCTCTATAGTCGGATACAACTTAAGAAGCCAGGAGAGGCCACGCCCAGGCAACCGAAGCGCGGCAACTGATCGCCTCCGCGACTAAAGAAATAGTCCCGCTCATGCACGCCCCGATGTTCTCCGAAGGCGGAGCCACCGGCCGTCCCGCTCATGACGTCAGTCACGAGTGCGCGCCCATTGGTGCAGGCTTGTGTTCATCCGCCTTTTAGGAAGAAATGCCGCTGACGTCTAAAGTTGTATCCGACTGTAGTTCGGCTTCGTTCATGGCCGAACACGTGAAACGCTGCATTGCATGCAACAATTGTAGCAAGGACGGGACGCACCGCCAATGAGCATGAATTTTCATAGTGCAAGAAAGCTAGCTTGGGAGGTCTTGCAACTCGTATTACCGAAGGTACGTTACGTCAAAAGCGGTCTATTTCAAAGTTTCCGATTCGTTACTGAAGCAACAAAAAAAAAATAACGAAATGTTGAAAACCACTATATACACAATTCTAGCAGGGTGATATATGCAGAATTCTTGCAAGCGAAAATGAGGGCGTAGCATCGGTAAAAATGGTGGGTGATCCAGACATGCGAAATGGTTTCTTGACTTTTTCAGTGACAATATTTGAAAATCGTGTTTACCGGAAACGTCGGCACGCCTCGATGTTTCCCAGATAATTTACGCTAGTAGTGCTAGCCTCTCTTTATTTTCGTCAGCACCAAGTTATACGGTAGTGCCGTCAAATCTTAGTCAGATCAGGCTGTGAAGCTTGTGTGTAAACAATCGTAATGCAAGAAATTACGGAAAGTAAATAGACGATGATACGTTGATGCTTCCCGCTTCTTCGCTATTCGCCTCTTGAAAATTATTACGATAGCAGTTATGGGAACATTCCAAATCCCAATTCGCAGTCGTCATGGCGCGTGATTCGAAGGTTGTGGGTTCGGGCCCCACCGACGGCAACGATGTTTTTTTTTTTGCAATTACTACACTACAGTTAAAAATAAAAAAATAATGTAACCTGTGCTTTCCTTGGCTTAACTGTCTGTTGGCTTCATCAGGTTGTGTCAAACGAAACAACCGGCCCCTCGAACAATTCCGCTTCTTCCGTATATATCCAAAGCGCGATAAAATCCTATTGCGTCGAGTTTGCGGTATACGCTACGGTATCGAGGCAAAAGCTGGCGAGGAAGCGAATTCCCGCTCATGGGCATGAGAGGGATTGAGGCAAGGGTACTGTCGCTTGAGCAGCAACTCTCAAGTCTGCGTTGCTTGAGCAGCAGCTGCGAACTTTGCCCATAAGCGTGGTGTCACGAGCGCTGGCGGGCGTGCTATCTCGACAGGCATGAGGGGATGGCTCGCAAACTGTCTGTGCTCTCGCCGCTTATTTCGGGTTGAGAGACCAGACAGCACACTCTAAGAAAAAAGGAGTCCTTTGACTCCTTTCGTAGAGTGCTGACTTGCCACGCATAGGACTCTCTTTAAGGAGAGAGGTGAACACTCTTTGGAGATCATTACACCCTCGTCGGAGAGTCGTGTGACCCACAAGAGAGTCAACGTGCCTCTTTAAAAAGAGAGTCATATACGTGTCAAGTCAGGACTCTCCGAAAGGAGTCACACGTACTCTTTTTTTTCTTGGAGTGCACGAAAACCGCTTCGTTTTCTGGAGCACCCGTATTCCCTTAAACCAATGCTTTGCCGAGTGACGCGAGATCAGATCCAAAAAGAGTTAGCTGCCAGCCTTAATTCTTATAACATTCCAATTTGTTGCCGTCGCATTCACGTATTGCTTCACCCTTGCGGCGAAACTGTGATTCTTTTCATGCATGCTGCTTCCCTTCGTGACCATAAATCAAAACGAAAGAGTTAAAGACAATTCGTATTAGACTTGTGTTTTGTTTCACCCTGATTCGCAGTCAAGACATCTTTCGCTGCAGCGTCCTAAAGCCGATCGTACACGTGAGACGTACATAGAACGGTCATTTGCTTCGTTTCAGGGACCTGCTTACGCATCCGGACATCACCGAAGGCTTCATAGGGTGCTTTAGAGGACTGATTATCAACAATCACGTTGTAAACCTTTACAACCACCTAAGTCGCAGGTGAGTTGATTTGTATACATTTGGTTTCAACACGCTGTTTTAGGCTTTTTATGTGTTCCTTTCCTGCACCTCCCGTAGTTTTGTACAACACAAAACAACAATCGCACAACTGAGCGCTGCTGCGGGTTTTCTTCATTGTGCCTCTGAGCAGCTCAAAGTCATGATTAATTGATATTTAATATACGGGTCTTAAATGACATCGGCGTGTTTGTTACTGCGTTTTAATTAATATTTACCCTTAGCTTTAGGCGGACATGAATCAACAATGCACTTTCCTTTGAACATTGTCCAAAATATGAGGGGTTTCCTTTTTTTTTTCACTGATTTCAAACAGACTTCAGGGTTGGATGTCGCTTTGAAATTCCGTAGTCCCGGTCTAAAAACCACCGTTGTTCCAACGATAGAGTTCTCATAAATTAAACGTAGTCTTTTGTGTGCAATATGCTTTATCCACTCTTTTACTTGTTTTTCCCTTCCTTTAGGACGAGAGACTGGTGAGTGTTCGGATCACCAAAACTTTAGCATGGTGACTAACCAGCACGCATACAAGGCCTGTTGCTCTTGTTAATAAATCCACTAATACCAACAAAGTAAACTGCACGTCAAACGGAAACTTTCCTCACATTCCACTCTTCATAGCACCATCTATCCTGGCACTTCTTCTTATGTCTCTGTTTCGCAAACTTAATGCAATGCTGACGATAAATGCTTAATCGCAATAGTGTATGGAAGATAGTACTGAATCTTATATGGAAGGATTGCTGTAAAATTTTCTTGCCTGTTATGGGGCATCACAGTGATGCCGGTTGCGAAGTATACACAGCTTTCGTTATTTTGTAGTTCAGTCAATTTCTGAAGCAATGCAAAGCGACGGTTACGTTAAGCGTGACTTACCACATGGTTCGGTCATGTTCATGTCGAAGTGCGCACGCGCAAACATTTCATAACTGCTAAGCTCCACTACATAGTTTACAACACTACATATTCAGGTTAACAAGCCGGCTTTATGAGTATCTGCAAAAGTAAAGCGTCTGAAATGGAAAGGCATTGTTTCCGGGTTGGACGCGAGGACGAAGAATCCTTAGCGTTATTTTGTTTGTACAGACTTGAAACCTCCACTGCAGGACTGGTTTGTACTTTTTATTATGGATGCTTTCTACGAAAAAACCTATCAGTCGAGGGTGTTCCACTAATCGTCCATATTTGCAGCAAAAGCAGTTTCATTTTATGTGCACCTGAGTGGATTATTTAAATTCAGAATGTGGAATTATGGTTATTGAAAACGCGACGCTGCTTTTTTAATACGTTACTCACATTTTCATCATCTCTTCTTCTGGATTACAAATGTTTGGGGTAACACGCGTCGTTTCATGCGCAAGACGACGACGGGTCAACACTACACAGTCAGAGAACGTCTTATGCATTTGTGCCGGTGATGCGCTCTTGTGTTTTGTAAGCTAAACATTATTAGCATCGCAACTGAGCCCTTCGATTGACAGCTTTAGAGACTACCTTTTATATTGCGTCTTCCGAGACCTGTTAGTCTTAGTCACTGCATAGTCTCTCGCAGTTTCTGACGCTATATTGTATAATATTTTTTTTGGCCATGTGTTGCGAGGCACACCTCACAAAAATGCCTGAATATTAAAGCTGATCAGTGCCACAATTACGGTGTCTACCAATCATTCCGCGGAGCTCGGATTAGTGATTTACCTATGATAACATAAGTGCAAATCATAGGAATAACGAGAACAGTACATTTTATGAACGTATAGTTATTTTGTTAAGTGATTCATAGACAAAGTTCCTCGGCAAATGTAACCTCAACCACACTGCCAAGCGTCGGAGTAGTTAGTTACAGAGAATATAAATTGTCAGAAATAAGAGCAGGTGAGTATATTCTACAAAAGTACATATTATTGTCAATATATGTTTGGTCAAGCTTTAGTTTGGGCATTATAGGAGCGAACCTAAACTTAGCGTCAGTATGTGTAATTACTAACAGTTTCCAGTTCACTTACTCACCTGCCTGTTCGGCTACTTCTCACCTTTCTTGCTTCTTTCGTAAGAAACTTATTCGAACCTTTCAGTGAAACCACTCGTTCTCTGTTTCAGCCGTTGTTCACACTGCACTCTGTACTCGGCTTTGTGCTCAATGCAACCCTTATTCTTTTCTTCTTCCTCGTCCTTTTGCTGTCGTCATGGTGATGGTGGGTTGCAGGGTGCCGGACATCGTGATGGACTGCCAGCCGTCGTGCTCTTCGAACCCGTGCCAGAACGGCGCCACCTGTCACGAGAACTGGGGCTCTTACAACTGCGAGTGCGAGAACTCGCTCGCGCACAGCGGTTTCAACTGCGAGAACAGTTGAGTGATGCCAGGAGTCTTGTAATTTTACTCTTCTCGCCCGATCAGTATTCTCATTTCATACGCGAATACATATCTTAACCATAGGTCGGCAAAAAATGCGGAGCTCACTCAGACTCACTCATGAAATATATTTTCCCTTTAGAGCTCACTCGGAATCAGACCCACCAGAATTTTACTCAGCTGGACTCACTCGGACTCAGACTCACAGAAATATTTCTAAGCCGGACTCACTCGGACTCAAACTCACCAAAGTATTACTCACTCGGACTCACTAAGACTCCCACTCATGACTCTATTTGAGTCTGAGTGACTCTGAGTGAGCCGACTCATGATTCCGTAAGCGTAAAATTGGATTTTTGACCATGGTGTGAATGCTCTTTAACATCAATATCTCGCATAGTTGGCGCTCTACTTCGGGCCTTTTGATCTCAAACGTTCAAATACGAGTTATCAGTGGTTACAATCCAGTAAAGACATTTTTCTTGAAAGTGGTGAATGACTCAAGATATTTTTATCAAGAACTTCCTGTGAAAGAGTTTGCGGGCGTAGGTCAACCTGCACCCCTCCCCCCTTCTGCGTAACTCACGCATCTGATTAATAAATATTGAGCTGGCGTATGAACCCTAGTGCTTTGAAGTATGTGTGAGTCGGCAGGAGTATAAACGTGAGCCGACATAAGGCTGACAGCAATGCTGAAGTTGTGTAGATAGAACCATAGGTCGGCAAAGAAGTGCAGAGCTCACTCAGACTCCCTCAAGAAATATATTTTGCGCTTAGGGCTCACTCGGACTTAGAATCACGAAAATTTCCCTCTACCGGACTCACTCGGACTCAGACTCACTAAATTTTTTTCTTGACCGGACTCACTCGGACTCGAGCTCACCAAATTATTACTCACCCGGACTCACTCAGACTCACGGCTTGATGGGAGTCTGAGTGAGTCGACTCATGAGTGAGTTTGCTGACCTATTATCTTAACCTACAACAATCGCATAAGTCATGAAAGATCTATTCGCGTTCTGTTGTGGTTGCGCTGAGCGAAAGGCACAAGGGACAACACGACACAGAGAACTGAACAGGTAGTGAGCAAGCTTTCAACTGTTTATTTTCGCAAAAGCACGTCAGTATTATACAAAAAGCAGTGATGATAGCAAAGAAATATGTCACACCGTGATATACATGAAAGCAAGTCATTTCAATTCCTTGGGTTCCGCGTGTGTAATGTTAACTAATCTAGCTGTCCTCAATAAAGTTAAAGGCTGCCTCGCTTAGGGCAATAGAATACGAGCACGCGTGATTACGTGATTTTAACATGAAATATGCATCTGATTTCGCGTGTCCTTTTAGAACTGCACTGCGCCAACTTCTACGTTTGATTGAAGGCGGGCTCGCATCCACATCTTGCGCAGTGTGTAGCAAATTGCCCCGGGGACTGAAGCATTTCGGTAGCATACCTGTGTTCTCTCAGCCTTATATTTATGCAACGCCTGGTCTGCCCAATATAGCTCAGCGGAACCACACTTGAATGCCGTACCAACTAGCCCAAGTGGAAGCTTTGTTTATCTATTCGCGCAGTATTCATAGTCCGACTTTCGTTACAGACCTAAGCGTCACAGAGCTTGCGCTTGGCCTTGCTGTTTTGTTAACCTTTGGACCCTAAACGCGTGAGCCATGCATGTAAGTGTGACAACAGTAAGATGTTTCTGTACTTCCACTCCTCTGTACGCCCGTCCCACTTTTGCAGTGGTGCGCAAAAGAAGGTCCGATTCGTCATAGGCGTCAGGTTTCCTAAATTTGTTTAGGTGGTTAGGGTGTTGAGGCCGAACAGGTGACCAGAACGAAGAGGGGTAGTGGGCGGTAACGCTGTCGAGGCCAGGCGGCGAAGCAGGCCCAAGTGAGTAGGGGTAGTCAATGAAACGATATCGCACTAATAAAAAAGAATGCAGTGGAAGCATGCAGAATATTCTTACTATTTCACTTTGAGCAACATCAATACACCGCACAGCAACAAACGTTAAGACAGTAGAAGAGAAGGCATCACACACACTATGCTGACTCTTCTCATCTGTCTTGCAGCGCTGGTTGGCGCGATCCTGAACCAACTTGGCCCTCGCCAGTGTGTTCCTGCAGTAATGTATATAGCTCGTTTAGCTGGCTAGTACACGTTTACTGGAGGCCAGTTTACAGACAATTTCCTAATATATTGCAGAAGTTACTTGGCTAACTAATGCGTTCGTTAGTCTAGTATAAGACAGCTAAACCCTTGTTTTAGTGGCTGCGATTCGACGCCTTCTCAAGTTTTGCTTTTATATCGGTCCTTTTGTCCTTTTCCCTAACCTGGACGCAGATCTGAACGAGAACTCGATGACGTTCATCACGTCGAGCTCGTGCTACCACCGGGCCACCCTGGGCAACGTGTCGGATCCCGTTCTCGAACAGGACATCCTGCTTAGCTTCCGCACCTACCAGTCTGAGGCCCTGCTCCTCTACTCGTTCAACCACCTCAACAACTTCGTGCAGCTGCACTTCGAGAAGCGCAAGCGCGTCGTCTTCACTTTCAACTCGCAGCGCTCCATCGTGCAAGGCTTCGTCGAGGCGCCTGGTGAGCTTGCGCTGCAGTTTGAATATTCGATGTAAAAGAAAAACACTTAGTCAATTTAAATTCGGAGAAGATCTCCGGGGCATCATCTGGGGCAATCAATGAATAATTTATTAAATCGAAAACCATAATTATATCTTATGAGTCAAGAGAGCTGGCGTCGGTGTGAGCACGAATGGTACTAAAAGTCACGTGACCGACTGATGACTCCGTGATAACGTCATCTGATGACATTGTTCGCTGACCTTATCAGATGACGTCCTTAGACCATGTAACCGACTGCCAACGTCATAGTAATCAAAGTAATTTAATGAGGGTCCCGTTAGAACACAGGCTTTCATCTGTCTCTCCCTATAGCGTTACCTAAAGAGATCGCCAACATTTGTCTACCGGAGCATAGCTGTAGTAATTTTACCATGTAATCAAATATTGTTGCTACAATAAACTTGACAAACATGGCTGCTCACCGGAACTGGAGACGACACGTAGCAAGAAAAGATATCGAGGCAGATTCAAGGTACTTTGTTTCTATGTCGGTTAACGTGAGCGTTTGGGTGAATCGGTACATCATCATCAAGGGAAATTTTACAGCGCTGATAAAACACGAACGGACGAAGAGAGAGGACACGGACCAGCGCTGACTTCCAACGAAGTTTCATTTCGGAAAAAGACACATATAAGTGGCGGAAAAATTGCAAGACTGCGCGAGAACGCAAGATACAAGCATTTGGCATAAAAAAAAAAAACAAAATACAAACTGGTGACAAAGTGAAAGCATTATCTAACAAGTGCATCCGCATGGAAGAGATAGTTCTATATCGGCGTTTATTCTTGTCGAGTATTGCCTCTTGTGCCGTTTTGCAGTCACGTTGAACAAACTAGCTCATCCATATGTATTGGCTCTTGGCGGCAGTATTCAAAGAAATGTCTTAGATAAACTCCACAATAGAAGACGACGTATAGATTGTACAGTCGATATTGAACAAAATTATTATTCTCACCGGAAAGCAGGGCATAGAGAAACAGACACAAGAGACGAGAATGAGACAATGCAAACGCCGTAGAGAACGTTCGTGTTGCCGGGTTCTCTTCAATAAGACCGACTGGTGGGCTAGTTGGCACTGCATATCTTACGTTTTAGCGCAAGCAAACAAGAGGACGAAAAAGAAGGCACCAAAACACAGCGCTAATAACAACCAATGTTTATTGCAACACGGTAACAGCATCAATACCAAAGTACAAGAAAGAGGGAAAGGGTGTCAAAACCACCTTCGCACCACGTATGGCTTTACTGCAGCAGCGCCACCGCTACCGCGACAAGAACACCATCTCTTTTTTTTTCAGACACCGAATAAGGTGGGCAGCTAACATAACCTTTGTTAATTTCAAACGCCTCAACAATGTCTGTAGTCATCTGATCTAAATTTTTTGCGACCACTTTAGTTCTGCGAAGCATGGGCTTACGACCACAGCGCATGAGTGTGCGGTAAGATGACCACTCGTTGCCAGTGTGCTTACATTGTTTTAATGTTCTCGCGTGCGGTCATTGAGGCATCTGCCTTATGTCCCATGTACTCTTTTCCACATGACGAGGTGATACAGTAGACAACACCTTCCGCTCAGGGTACAAACTCTTCGCGATGTTTTTTACTGCAGTTACTACGCTTCTGCGTGGGATTTTTTACACGTGCGCACAACCCAGAAAGCTTTAATGTGACGGAAAAAAAAACGACGTCCACCCCAACTATTTTACCAATCTTCTTTAGATTGTGGCTTACGTTATGCAGATATGGCACCACAGCCACTTCGTTTCAGCGTGTCTGCGAAGCGGTATCGGGACCTTCAATAGCACATTTTCTTATCAAGGTGCCAGCCACCGCCGTGAGCAGCTGCATGGGGTAGCCATCCGCGCAGAGGCGCGAAACTTGACTGCCAAAGCTTTTCTGTATGAGATGCTGACATGTTCTTAGGAGAGCATTTCTAAAACATAGATTGATGATGCCCCGTTTGACTAACTTAGAATGCGCTGACGCGTACGGAAGAAGGGACTTCTTTCCTCGGGGCTCGCAGCACCGAGCAAAGGGAGGTATTGGGCTAGTTGGTTTTTCATGATTACAAAAACTGCGCTACATTTACTGCAAAATACGAAGTTAGGGGGACACGAAACAAAGTGGACACTACAAGCGCAAACTATCAACTGAATTTTATTGAACAAAGCTTGAATGTAAGAAGACATCCAGGAAAGGGAACGATCAGTTTTTCGGAGAGGGTGGTGGGGGGGGGGGGGGCAATCTTGCTGCATTGTCTTCATGTGCTCCACGTGGGGTGATTGCGATGAGGTGAATGGGTGATTACGATTGCGACAAGTGGCGAAGGCTCAAAGTTCTTTTCCTAGTGTGCTGATTCAATTGCTATCTCTGGCTTCTGATGAATTCGATTTGCGCGTCGGTTCGTAGAATTCCTAGTAGAATTCCTTTCCTTGTCTACATATCGAACCAGGGAAGCGCATGCGTCAGTACAAGCTCCATTCTACTAGCCGACGCGGAAATCGAATTCATCAGAAGCCAAAGATAGCAATTGAGTCAGCACACTCGGAAAAGAACTTTGAGCCTTCGCCACTTCTCGCAATCGTAATCACCCATTCACCTCATCGCAATCACCCCACGTGGAGCACATGAAGACAATGCAGCAAGATTGCCCCCCCCCCTCCCCCACCCTCTCCGAAAAAGTGATCGTTCCCTTTCCTGGATGTCTTCTTGCCTTCAAGATTTGTTCAATAAAATTCATTTGATAGTTTGCGCTTGTAGTGTCCACTTTGTTTCGTATCTCCCCCCTAAATTCGTATTTCGCAGTAAATGTAGCGCAGTTTTTGTAATCGTAGCACCGACCCGTGTGAGGTATGAGTGCTAAAAATATGAAGGGTGAGGTCGAAGAACCTAATGCATCCATTGACTGGCTCTTCACATGTCATGGTTAATGGTTTGAGGCATTCGCGAAAAACTGAGAAAATGGTCGATGTAACAAGTGCCAAGCAATCACTGTCACACGGTAAAAACACGTGTCACACTATAAGAATACCTCTTGTGTGCCTGTATCTCCACACCTTACCTTCCGTGATGACGTTTTCAAGATTTGCCCTAAGCGATACCATACGAAATAGTGCATGACTTGCTGCGTGCCACATTCTTTTAGCCACGTCGTCACTGCTTCGTATTAGGCGCGAAGATGCAGTATTGTTTCTTAAATTTCTCTTTCAGACTTGGCGACAGGCCGCATCGTACAGGTGTTTGTGGACCGGCATCCAGACCACACTATCCTGCAGGTCAACGGGAACAATGTCACCATTCCCTACCCAATGACTTTCCTCGACACTTACTACAAGGACCCGTGGGTCAAGGGAGAGGAACTCGGTAAGAGTTTTATAGTGCGCTGCAACAGCACAGTTAGCAGCGCCCACACGGTGTGTCACTAAGACACAACCCGCACATTTTCATTTTCCTGCGCTTCTCTGTGCCGTTTGTGTTGGGTTTTGGTAAGGGCCGGCACAACCGGCATTGTCAGAACGAAAGCCTCCGAGATTAAAAAAGGTCTTTCGCGGCTTCTCCGCTAGGGCAAGGGTCCATGCGCCATGGCATCGTGAAAAAAAAGGCGGATTGGTCTCTGAAGGCGGCCCGCAGGGGATGCGATGACTTTACGTCTGGCGATTTTCGTTACGGACGTCACATCAGAGATTACGTTTGATTGCTTACCGAAGCATCGCTGTCTCGCCTTGCGAGAAACGAATTAGAACCTGCCTGTATTACGCCATATTATAATTTCTGACGGAAGTGCTTAGATACGTGAACCGCGACTGCGATGAAGCAAGCGACGTAAGCACATACACTAGCGCTCGCACATGTGTGTTGTATTCGTGTCAGTCACGCTGCATGTAACTAGGTGTGAACAAACTCGCCCAAGTCCTAGTGCTATTGCTAATTTGAATACTTTAGTTTCTGAATTGAACCCGGCCTTGTGCGTCATTCACCTACGATCTCTTTGGCTGCCTTCTTTTGAACGCGCAACCGCAGCTTCAAGTACTCTATTGTTGCATGCCTCGTTTATGGGCAAATACTTTATAAGGATGATATATTAGGGCATTCTCAATTGGCTCGAGCGTGTCGGGATCTGTAATCTATAGACGCGAAAAAAGAAAGGAGTAGAGACTCTCTGAGCGTATTCTTATGAGAACACGAAAGCACTATACTTACGAACTGCGCCGACTATTCCTATGAACTCTCCTTCGAGTCGGGACTTCCCCTACTGATGCGGGGATTCCCCTCTCATACGCCGCGGCGGTCGGTGATTGCCGCGGCATAGTGGAGCGCGTGCCGAGTTGTTCGCGCCGGTGTCAGTTCCGGTCAACGTTACTAGAACAAACTCAGTTTAAAAGCTCCGCCGGAGAGGCGGTCCGCGTGGCGGTCGCGAGAACTAGTGGCGCTGCAGTCACGTCTAGCTCCCGCGGCTGGCGCTTGTTGTGATCGGCGCCGCCGATGTACGAGCGCACGTGGGTTACAGCGTCGTCTGCGCTTCGTTAGCTCGTCATTTTTGCGACTGTTCTTGACCAGGCTTAGCGTCTTGTACGAAGATACGTGCATGATGTACGGAGCGTAACGAGGACGAAGAGATTCACGGTGCGGTATGCCGACTTGTTTTGCGCCGGGCTGCAAGAACGGCTACCGCAACGACGACTCCGCTTCACGACACTTCTTCGGACCTCCAAAAGACCCCACGCCATTCAAGCTTTGCATGGCAAAGATAGAAAGCTTACTGCGAAAGGCAAGGTCTGTGACGTTCATTTTGAGAGTGACGACATTGTAAAGCACTATCGTCGTGTCGTTGCGGGACAAGAAGTTTTGATCTCACGTGGAAAGTGGGAACTCGCGTCCGGTGCCGTGCCGCGCTTGTTCCCAGCACTTATACCCCACATTTCAAAGCCAAAATGTTCGGGGTTTAGGCGCAAATCCCCCCCAAAACACACGTCCCGCGAAAGCCCGGTGCCCAGTTTGGAGGAGCCGCCAGAAATATAACAGCAAACGACAGGCAGGCGATTACCTACGCTACCGAGACTGAGAGTTGTATCACACTGACATTCGATCAGTTGTCATCTGTCGCTATGCGTTCAAAGCAGTGGATTTTCGAGAGATTTTACGACGAGCTATCGAACAAGATGTGCGGAATATTTTACACTCGCCGGCTCGGGAACGGGCTGCGCAGCGCAATAATTTGACACGGTACACATAGAAAAGACGAGGACCAGCGCTGGTCCTCGTCTTTCCTATGTGTACCGTGTCAATTTTTTTGCGCTGAGCAGTTTAATAATGGAATACCAACTAGCCCAATCCCACAGTTTGCTTCGGGAACTGAGACTTACTTGTGCAAAAGATAATTGTAGTTGACGAGCAGTTTAACTGCTTTGTGAACGGCTACAGCACGAAACGCGAACGGCTGTCGTACAGTGTAA
Source organism: Rhipicephalus sanguineus (assembly GCF_013339695.2). NCBI lineage: Eukaryota > Metazoa > Arthropoda > Arachnida > Ixodida > Ixodidae > Rhipicephalus > Rhipicephalus sanguineus. The sequence goes on along the minus strand of NC_051185.1, from coordinate 66,961,049 downwards.
GAAGTGCTGCGGGCATGAAACATCTGCTCGGTGAAGTTGAAAAACTGAAGTTGAATACTGACGACTCTTCTAGCGACAGAGTACGCGCGAATAACTGCTCGGTGCTCACATCACGGCCGATCTGTTCGATTTGTTTAAGGCACCGTAGAAGGATGCGACGTATAAAGATGAGACACCGAAAATACAACTATCCGCCGAAAAAATTGCTCAGAGTCAGAGACGACATCTATTCGATATAATCGCACACTGAGATTTCATTTACCGAGTTCTCGTAAAATTTTCCGTTTTCGGGTCAGTATCCCTTTAAACCGTCACGAAAGCGTGTCTTGTAAACATTGCAAAGCATTGGTGATGTTTTTCGGGAAAGTTTTCTTCAATAAATTGTAGACAACACGAGTACTGTTTTTCTAGAACGTTTTTGTATCTCGAGTAAGTACACTTCTCTGTATACTATAAAGGCTTTTACAAACGTGTTTGGTTGTTCTTGGTCTAAATAAGACGGCAGCGGCTAAAATTGTGGTGGTAGTTATAAAAATTACGCTGAAAACCCTCATTCGCTTAAAAACTCCTATGCTTGGAAGTTAAGCGCAACGTAGACAGCTCAAATATTGTCACAGGGTCGTGACGTCGACGAAGGCAGCTGTCAGCAGGTCCGAGATAAAACTCTTTACTTGGCCGAACTTGTGGCCGGGAAACAAAGTCAAACTACAGCAATAGACTGATAGCGGCGAACAGAGCGTCGATCAACTGACAAGCAGTCAAGGGCGTCGGCTTTTATACAGGCGCTATCGAACTTTCCAGCGATATCGCTGGTGGCGGCGTTATCTCTCGACAAAGCTGGAACATTCGCGTGCGGCGCGCAATCTTACCAAAACGGTCTACTGCAATCGCGAAGCTTCTGGAACACTGCTTCGCGGACAGCGTTGATAACCGTCCTTGCTGGTCAAACCCGAATACATGAAAATAAAACAAGTGGGCGTGGCAATATAGACCGAACATCGAGTCTTAGCCAATCAATGAACAACGCACGCGGGCCAATGCATACAGACGACCTTATGCATATCCACCTCAGTATCCACCTAACTAGTACAATAAGAAAGTTGCCGCGCAGTTGCCGCGAGCAACTGCGCGGCGGACTGCAGCGTTATGCCGTGGCAGCAGACGACGCGCCGATAGTGGCGCAAGATGGAACTGCAGCGCCGCTAGTTCTCGCGACCGCCGTTCGGACCACCCTCCTCCGCTGGCGGAGATACGGAGCTTTGAAACTGAGTTTGTTCTAGTAACGTTGGTTCCGGTAGGAGGGGTCACGTGCTTTCTGCACACCGCTTTTGCGGACGCCAGCTGGGCGCTCGCTTCGTTAAAAGGAACACAGACCCCTCCGCGTGCCTTCCCAGCCTCACCGATAAATTCGCGCATGACCATAACCGATGCTACCCGCTGAAGTTACATTTCAATATTTGTGACGTTCAGTTGCTTTTTTGCACACTTCTTTTCAGCGCCCTCTTTTATTTTCACATATGGTTTTGATTATGTTAACGAATACACGGCATTTCACGTTTCTGATCATAAATGCGGCGATGTTCATGACATTTGACGCCACCTAGAAGAAAAATAAAACGTGTTCTCTACCTTTCTCTTTCGTTGCACTCAGAGCTTGTAAAACCAGCCAGAGGAACCTTCGAGAGTGTTCCCAACAGCCAGATGTACTTGGGAGGCGTCGACTTCGTCGGAGCAACCACCAACCTGCCCGGTCTGGTCGGCTGTCTGCAGGGACTACGCATCGGAACCACTCAGGTGGACCTTATCAAAGATGTCGCGAACCAAAATGTCACCAAAGGTAAATGCCCTTGTTACAGCTGTTATAACCTTTATATGTCACTTCTCTTCGTCTGTGTCGAATGGTATATGTGCTTCCAAACTTAGACAACGATCATATACAATATGCCTACTGAAATATATGAGTCGCTGCGCACGTGCCCGGAGGTGTTGGGCCGTTTATTCATGCCCCAGCGCTAAATTCGCTGCTCCAAAGCCTGGTAAGTTGAAAGAAAAAATGCTCTTAATTTTCTTACGTTTTGGAGCGCCATGATTACCTGCGTGATGGTGATACAGCATATTTTTAGGCACTATTTAACGAGGCACAGCTTACCGTATTGCCATAGTGGAGTGGACTGTGAATATTCTACTTTGAACAGTTTTCGACATACCTTTTAGCAAGATGAAAAGAAAAAAAGCGCTCTAGTTTCATTTGATGTAATTCATTCGTGTTCATTATTTCATCCTTGTTCTAGTTTCACTTGTCTGGACACTTCTCAGAACGACATGCATGACAGGAATACTTGCCCAAGAATTACAATAGACTGGAGTGAGCACGGCATGAATCAGGAAGTCATGAATGGCAGGTTACGGCTGTCCTTGAAATGAAAAGTCTTGTCACGATTGCATTCTGTCAGTACCAACCTAGCTATATTAAGTTTTGAATGTACACTTGAATGAAGACTTCTAGGAACGAGAATATCTTACCCGATACCGCTTTACGGAGTAACAGTTGACGCGAAGTCGTGAAAATGTTTTTTTTTTGTCTCTTGTCTACATTTTTTCAGGACAAATACGTCCCGGCTGTAAGATGATGTGCGACTCCAAGCCCTGTCATCACAGCGGGCTCTGCATCGAAGACTGGAAGAACAACCTGACGAGCTGCGACTGCTCTATGACGTCATACCAGGGAGATATCTGCCAGACCGGTGAGTCATCGAAAAATCCGACGCATGAAATACACTGACTCATGGTCATGGGGCGGGGGGGGGGGGGGGATTCCATCGGACAACCAGGCAGGTGCCTGAGCATTAGGTTGAAAGACACGAACACTCATTGAACACCAAGAGGTATGCTCATTTGCCTTCGCATGTTAACTGATGTTGGTGTGCACTGAAATTCGAGGCAATCATTTTGAAATGGCATAAGAACCAGTTTGTGAATTAAATGAGGCATACTGCATCAGGAAATAACGTGGTTCATGTATCAGTGAAGTACCGCGGACATTGCATGATTGCGAGTACGAATTTTTAGAGGAGTACATGCGACTTTGATCTAGAAGATGGTTTATTTATTTGTTTGTTTGGTTTTTTTTCTGGTATGCAACGATTGCTGCTTTCCTTCAGTTTGCGCATGCGGGAAACATACGGGGCTTTTCTTTCATAATTGTTTTTTTCTGAAATTGAAAGAAATTGATTGTGAGTCAGTGCTGGTGTTTTCGTATTCCTTCTTTTCTCCGTCTGTGTGTGGTTGTGCTGCCGGTCCATCATGACGATATTGGCTAACAAGTTCGGCGGAAACCAGCTATAATCATTTATAGAGTTTTATGTGCCAAAACCGCGGTACGATTATTATAGGCACGCCGTAATAGGGGCTCCCGATTCTGACCACCCTGAATCCTTCAACGTACACTTAATTGTAAATGCACTGGCGTCTTTGCATTGCACCTCCCATCAAGAGTGCGGCCGCCGTGGCTGGAAATTAAACCCGAGTCCTCGAGCTGGGCAGTGCAACACTTTAGCTGCTGGGCTATCACTGCCGGTAGGCGTGAGCTGACATGACATGACAAGAACCTTATTTGAGTCCTGAGGAACTGAGATCTAGGCGAGACGCTGCAGTTCCTGTTCGCTGAAATTCCTGTTCAGAGGGCCGTAGCTGTTTGACTCGTAGAAAAGTCCGACGGATGAATATCATCCTGGAATGGGCATTAAGTATGCCATACTGCCTTGCAGACGCGTCTGGCGTGTCAGATTATGGACGTACGTACGTGGTCAGTTAATGCTCACATTGCACCCTTGTGGTATTGTTCTCATTAAAAGAAACAAAATTAATACGCAATCTTGCGTAATCGGCTTGGTTTAGTGAACTACTTGATCATTATGGCGTGGAGCAAGTATCTGCAATTAAATTACAGAAATCTGGCTGACTGTTATTTGTTTTTCTTTTTTTCAGTTACAGGGTACTTGAGAACAGCACACGTTCTTTATGTACCCACTCCTGCTATGTCTCGTTCTATCGAGATAGCAGTATTTGTAAATAATAAATGACTAGAACAATATATATATATGTGACTGCCACTGCTACGACCGAACCCATTACCTCAAGATAAGCAGCGCTAGGCCAAAGAGGTACCGCAGCAGGCTTCATTACGAACTTGGCAGGCGTGAGCCTACACAGATATCACAGATTACTGCGTCGGTCGTTACGTTGAAATATACAAGCTCACTGTCGTAGCGGCGTGTAGCGTTAATATATGAAAATGCATAGCCAAGCTAACGCATCCAGTTGTTGATGCTTGCTATGTGCTGCGCAGATATCGGAGCCAGTTTTGACGGCAAGGCTTGGATCGAATACATGTTCACACCCGAGTCGACGGGGCAGGACCGGATATCCATTGCGTTGGCCTTCTCTACCAAGATGAAGGCAAGCGTACGACAAGCGATCCTGCTCGTACAGTACGCACAGAGGTTAGTGAACATTCATTTGTTTCAAGCGACCAATCCGCATGTAATGTCGTTAACAAACAGCCTTAATCGTTGCAATTGGTGCAGTTATTAGGTTTATGAGAGGCAATCTTAGAAAAAGTAAAATCGCATGTAGTGTTAGATGTTGCGAGGTAACGTGATCGTCGTATGCAGTTTTTGAGAAGCAAATAGATAACTAAGAAGTAAATGCGAGGTGCTCCAGTTCAATGAGGAAAAAGTACACCAAGTTATTCCATGTTTGAGCGAACCATTAGGCACCGCCGCATTCTTGATTCGAGTTTTAGTAGCCTCGCAAAACTTCTCATTATGCCTCTCTAACTCTATGCTTCGTTGTCGTCTACCTATACATGGAGCTTAAAGGGGCCCTGCAACACTTCTTCAAGTAATCACAGAATGGCTTCATTGAAACAGCTTATTGCCTCACGAATCGACTGCCGCAAAAACTTTTTGAATCCGTCAAGTACGAGCGGAGTGAACGCGATTTGTCGCACGCTTTAAGCGCTTTCTCTCTCTTTTCGTACCAGCGAGTGCGCTGAAAGCTACGCAGGTGGTGATACCAAGGGGGCAAGAAGATGCGTCCGCTCGTCACCGTACTTTATGACCTAGGGCACTTTTTCTTTTTTTTTCTTCGAAGGCGCGTCTTACCTTCAGTGTGATCGCGAGAGCGCGCGCGGGCACGTGGCGTCATTTCGTGGCGGCCACGGTAACTCTGCAGCTCACGATGCTCAAATCAGCCATTGACCGTGGACTTTGTGTTTATGGCGCGGTCATTTAGGTATATGACATCATTTGTCGAGAGAAGGAACGATTTCTAGCTGACTGAGAATGAATTGCAAATTCCAGGCCGCGTGCTGCGCTATGATGTTTGGCTCGCGCGTTCTCAGGAGCCTCGACTACCGATCGGCAGCATTTTATGACCATGCTGAAAAAGTGTTGCAGGACCCCTTTAAGAAGCGAGGCGAAACCGTGCACTAACTTTCGCAACTCAATGACATTGAATCGTGAATGCCTCTTTAATCAGACTACTCGGAAAAACTGGATGTCACGGTCTATTGGAACGAGGATGTTTCTAAGCAGGGACCTTTTCTTTGATTCTCGCTCTTACTTTTTGCTGCCACATATCCATTCCATTCATGTACATCACTCTCCTGTTGCAGCCAACACTATGTGCTCGTGGCTGTGACGCCAGAAGGGGCGCTGCAGATCCAAGAGAACCACGCGTCGGCGAAAGGTAGACCATTTTATTATGCATGAGTCGCATTTCAGTCATTGACCGTGTTTTTTACAAGCCTTTCGTACAGTGTTCGGAAAGCAGATGGGAAACTTCGCGGACGGCTTCAGGCACTGGCTGCTCTACCGGCGCATCGAAAGCGACGCCCGAGTTGTGGTGAGCGCTTTTTCTTGTTTTTTCAGAGGCAGCTTGAAAGCATTGCTTATGATAGTCAGGCAAGATGTCTTCATCATCCATCACATTGCAAATGCGAAATGGTGTACCCTTGCCCTGACTTGCGTGAATAAACTGTACTCTCACCTTGTTTAGCTGGAAGGCAAGATATTTGTGCACATTATGTTAGATGCTTCGCAGCTAAACTGATGGTACAGTGCCGTCTACTCTTGGAGTGAACACCCGGCGAGGTCGCGCACCGAAGCGTAGCGGCGAATGCGCATAGGGACCCACGGAATATACATCGAGAGCTGGAGCTCGCCGCTTTGTAGTAGCCATGTTAGTAGCCTCCATGCCCGTGGCGCCGCTCATATACTTTGGTGTAGTACAGCAATAGTGACGTGCTGGTGTGCGCAAGTGCCGCATCGACCGCGCTTGATGCAATGGCGCTCCGCGGAGAGCGGCCACGCTGAGTCGTGTTCACTTTAAGGGTGGACGACACTGTACACTAACAGCGTTTGAGGGCTGTGACACGTGCTGAAGACAAAACTAGCAAGCGTCGTATGTGTTGGGGTAATCAAGTGGTGCCATTGCATTATGTCGAACTAACGATCTTACGTAGCGTGCTTTTGATTAAGGTGATCGCTACAAATTATAAAAAAGAAAAACAACGCGGGTACGTAACTTTGTCACCCATTCAAAAGTACATGCGTTGGTGGAATGCAAGGAAGACAAATGTTACAATGCCTTTGTTGGTGAGACATACACATGCACTTCTTGCGTTGATCAGGTTGACGGCAAGGAGTACGTCCTCACCAGCACCACCCCTGACACGTCGGGACCCACGGTGGACATCAGCTCCAGCCTCGTCATCGTGGGCGGTACCAAGCGCGACCCGCGATTTGGCGACTACGGCGACTTCCAGGGATGCGTCTCCAGTAAGCGATCGATTGCTTTCTTAATGTGTATGCCGCCGGGTTTGTAGAGACCAGAGCCCGTTACTCATCCGCTGCTGTAAATCTTAAGTGCTTAATGAAGTGTACGTGCACTTGAGAGAAAAAAAAAACGCGCTCTGATTTTTTAAAAATTTTTTTGCGAGTCCGGACCGGCCCCATATGAATCTCTTTAAAGAGACACGTTACCAGATCTCTTCTGGAGAGACGTGCGTCCCACGACTCTTACACGAGAGTATAATTATTTTTGTGGAGAGTTCGCGTGGCTTTAAGGAGTCATATACGTGGCTGGTCAGGACTCAAGAAATCTTTTTTTTTTTCTTAGTTCGCTCGCCTTTACTTGTCTTCTTTTTCGTTTCTCATGTCTTAGCACTCTTCCTTTCTTTTTTTTAATTTCAAGACAAGCACCAACTACTCCACCTTTCGCCGCTCGTTCAGTTTATGTGGTGATTTTGCTGACACGCTTGTTTTTACGTAACTGAGTCACGCACTTAATACAACGTTTTATGGAGCATAATTTTATGGGAGGATCAATGCAATCGACTGAGAAGATGTAAACGAAGAGGACGACGGCTTTCGAATTCGAGTCGTCTTAGGGACATAGATAAAAACTGTGTGGCAGTGCTTAGGCAGAGCGGGCTATTCCTATATTGTATATTTCACAGCGGAGTTGTTTAAGCTCGGAGTAAGACCGGTGTCGTAGACATAAAACTCAGTGGGTATGCGCCACAAACAGCGCGTATCTACCAAGCAGCTCCTAGCATAGCATAGCCATGCATAGTATAATCAGGGGTGTGGGAAAGGGAACTGAGCGTGAGGAGGAGTAATGTGAGGATGGGTAGGAAGGAAAGGAGGAGGGGAGAGTGTAAAGCATGGCATAGTCTTGTATAGTATACTAGCCTAAACAGTGAACAGTGGGTTAATTCACTGATCATGAAAGACGGTCTCCTTTTTTTCTCAACGTGCTCGTAGCAATGTTTACTGGGCTGACGAGGCTGAAACCTATCACGCGCCGTCATTGTTTTTCATCTGTTTGTTCTGTCTTTTTTTTTTTTCTGCTCTAGACGTCGTCGTGGAACTGCGGACGCTCAATATTCGGCCACTGGAGACCTACTTCGGTTACCAGAAGGGGGCGCTGGAGAAGGTCAAGGTGTACGGCACGCTAAGAGAAGGAAGATGCGCCGAGTTTGCGGCTATCATCGGGGACAAAACAGAGGCCATCTTTAAACCTCCAGCGGTAACTATCGTTTACTTTGCTCAAATATATTCTTGAGATTCTTTGAAATCCGATCTACTTCAAGGGCAAGATTAAACTGTGTGACGCACCGTTACGCATTCAATGTAACGCCCGAGAAGACTTGCAACATGTTCTGTTGTCTGCAGGCGATACGCATCTGAAAGATGGTCGCTGAAGGCGGCAGTACACCGTCAACGGGACTCGTGCTTAGAACTGCGGCATATTCTGGGCCCATGGCAAAGTACCACCTGTTCGTCACGCGCCACGAAAGTGCTGTTGACTTTCTTACGGGCCACGGGCCTTAAAGAAACTTTGTAAACACTATATAGTCTGTGTGTATGGGAAGGGGCTGTACGTGCTGCAATGTGTTTATCAGTGTATATATCATAATCATCACCCAGCACCTAGAGTATCATGTCAGGCGAAGAGCCAGGCTAACGTCTCCAGCATTTCATTAAAGCATTTTCTTTCTCTTCTTAGAAATCACACGCTGCTTTTTGCTTCACATGTGGGAGCGATCATGTGGAAAGGAAAGTGATAGGTGTAACCTTACGGTACACGAAGAGAGCAGAGTGGATCAGTGAACAAACGGGTGTTAAGGAGATCTTAGTCGAAATCAAGAAAAAGAAATGGGCAGGCACATGCAAGGCATGTAGCTGGAAGGCAAGACAACCGCTGGTCATTAAGAGTAACAGATTGAATTCCAATAGGAGGCAAACGCGTGAGCGGGAGACAGAAAGTTGGGTGGGCAAATTAGATTAGGAAGTTTGCGGGTATAACGTGGCCGCAGCAGGCACAAAACCGGGCTAATTGGCGAAACATGGGAGAGGCCTTTGCCCTGAAGTGGGCGCAGTCAGGCTGATGATGATGACTACCGAACTCTATGCGTTACTTCCTTAATGTTTGTCAACCTTGAAAACGCTTGTCGCATTCGTCATAGAAATAAATCGGGCGTGAATATTCAGTAAGAGGATAGAGGCTCAGGCTCGCGTACAAGAATGACGCAGATATGAATTCTCCACGCATAGCACTGGGGCATGTTGCCGGCGTCTTAACAATGGTTATTGCTGCATGGACAGAAATGCGCTCTCAAACTTGTGATAATCTATAGACAACAAGTCGGTCCCTTTGACCTCAAAAGGACGCCAACAACGGAGTAAAGTGCGCACTCTGCGGAGGGATGGCTAACATTCTGCTGCTACACGAATGCGAATCAATGGATATCGTCAGGGTCACTTTTACTGGGATGTAAGGGCTATATGCCTTTGTGTGGTACTAGCTTTCATGCGAGTAGTTTTAACGCAGATCGCGAGTGCTTTGTGCGTATTTTTCACTTTCTTGAGTCCTTGTCTTCAGGTGAGCGTACCGGAGTGGCACAAGACGAACCCTGTCCTGGTTCCCTACAAGCACAACTCATTCCATCCTCAAGCAACCAAGCTCCTCTACGCCAAGGCAACCAGCACGCGTAAGTCCGCTCCGCACAGTATTCATTATCTTTCTCCAACGGACTACCCCTTTTTACGCATATTAGAAAGACGAGCGTTCAGGCTTTTGTTCCTGTTAAAGCAGCTTTGATCAGGCATGCTACATGAGGTCTGAAGTCACACAGATCTCTCAGCGTACTATCGGGGTCCAAAGGTTACGGGCCTTAAGACCCAAGAGTAAGCTGTGCATTGCCTACTTTACCTCTTTGCTTAAGTCGTTTAGTGTAGAAGTGCTCACTAATGAAGAGAGAAAGACGGAAGAGTTCAGTGTTGCACGAACCTGTGCCAATATTCGTTTATTTGCGTAAATGTCGTGTAACTAATAATGTCGCAGTCGCTTATGATCCAAAAGAGGCTTCGGACAAGACGCTTCAAGGAACGACGCAGTCACGTCAACAGTGCGGTGACTTGTCGAATAGTGAAAAACAAAAAAAGACGAGCACGGAGAAGGTAGACGTGACATCTAGGCGCTGACTTCACACCGACATTTGTTTTTTGAGTTTACAGCGGCGCTGCATATGGCACACCTCCTTGATTTCTTCGTGTCACTGTCCGTGTACAGAAGCACCTAGTCTCCTCTATAGAGCACTGGGAGAACTAACTTGAATGCCTTAATTCTTCCACTGCTCCGTAGAGGGCACCAGAGGTTTTATCGCTTCGGTGCTTCAGATGTGTATCTGAAGCATTAAGTTGATAAAACACGGGGTGCCCTGTAGGAAGCGATGGAAGAAATAATGCATTAAAGTTACAAAAACCAGTCAGCACGTGTTTCGCCACGTCAGTCGAGGCGCTGCGTTGGCACGGTCGTCTGTAGCATTGTCAGAACGCTAGAGGAGCAGCGTGCTTCCGAAGAACGCCGAAGAGAGCAGTGACGGGAGTGCGCCGTCAGCTCTGCTGGTAACCCACCTACACAGAGTAGAATGGTTTCGGGTTTCTGTAGAAGCGTATACGTGGTGCATACCATTCGATTCCTATTAACTGAAATATTACGTATCTAACAGACTGAAAAACCGTGCAACAATGTCGCTTTAAAGGAGTACTGACACGAATTTTGAAAATTTCGGGATATTTGCTCTAATTAAACATACTGGAGTTGAGAAACCTAAAACGAGTATTGTGGTGCATGGGAATGCATCGAACATATTTTAATTACAGTTACCTTAAAAAGACACTTTCAGTTTCGATATCGAGGGGCCGGCTTCTCACGGACGTTTTATATCAGTGTGACGTCACGGGGATACAGAAACACGCGACGTGCTAGCGGCAAATCTGTCATCTGCTCGTGGTGCACATAAACAACGATGAATGGATTGTCGTCCAGTGACCCTGACAGTGATTTCTTCGGTTAGGCTGCATGCAGGACACAGAGCTCGCAAACTCAGGGGAACTGTGTTGACTCGTCTGCATAATGTCCATTGCAGTGGGGCTGGCTTGCAGATGATCAGGGACGAAAACTTCGATGTGAAAGTAAAGTATTGTATACGTGTTCTCCGACTCCGGTGTGTGGAGAGCAGGGCTGGGCAAAGATACTTGGACATTGTATCGCGATACGATACAAGATACTCAAGCCAGAAGTATATGAGATACAGATACAAGGTACCACAACACTGATTGTATCCGATACGATACATTCCAACTGTATCTTAAGATACTTCGATACATTCGCAAATTGGTTATTATATATCTAGGTAACGTCGCACTAAACGCCTATGCACAAAAATTTCGCTTGAAAATTTAATAACTGCGACCAATTTTGTTTCATTTGAATGAAATGTCTGTTAATATGTCAAAAGCTTTGTATTTCTTGCTCAAGGCATATTAGTCTCATTCCAAAACAACTTATTGGCGTTGCTTTATCTGATTGCGGTTTTTCTAATTGCGGTTTATCTGATTGTCGCTTGTGTAATTAGTGGCAGTCGCTGCTGTGCTTGCCGACGCACTTGAGGGTTGCCATCTAATCACAAGAACTTCAATAGGGAGCTTCCACACGATGGTGCCAACAGCGCTGTGGCGTTCTACCTTGCCCGTAAACGTGTTACGGTCTTCGCAATACCGAATCACCAGGCAGCTGTACAGCAGTAGGAAAACTGGTAGCGACATTCTTTGATACGCATCGTGTTTACGTAGGGGACATAAAACTGCAGTGACTTTTACATTCTGCTTATCTGCTGGCGTAAAGCGTTCGCTAGCGACGTACTCAGTAATGCGCAATTTTTTCACAATTTTTCTTCTACAAGAGAACATGTGCAGCCCAGAAACGTCTCAGACGTATTGTACGGTTGCATAAAGTTGTTGTTTTTTATCTTGTGTGTGTACGGGCGTTTTTTTTTTTCCTCATCTTTTTCCCCCTCTCCCTCTCTCTCTCTCTAGACCCTCTTTCTTGCCCCTATTTCTCCTCCCCAATGCTGGGTAGCAAACCAGACGCTAATATTTGGTTAACCTCCCGGCCTTCCTTTTTTCATCTCTCGCTCTCTCTCTGCATAAAGCGCCGCAGGACACCGCCGCTATTCCCACTATATTGCCACTTATAGCTCCAATTGCCGGGTGATTAGTAAGAGTAAAAACATTTAGGATGTCTAAAAAAGGAAAACAAATATATATAGCTAAGTGAAATAGAAAAGCGGTTCCGTATTAAACACAGTGAATAAGCATAAAAAGCGATACAGGCGGCACCCCCAAGGGGTAATGATATAATTGTTGCGTTTTACGTCCCAAAACTGCGGTGTGGTTGTGATAGACGATGTAGTGGAGGGCTCCGGAAATTTCAACAACCTGGGGTCTTAAAGCCTAACACGGGCCTCTAGCCTTCTGTCTCCATCGAAATGCGGCCGCCGCGACATTCGGGTCAACAGTTAAGCGCCATAACCACTAGACCACCGCTGCGGGTAACCCCTAATAGCTGTGGCAATTAAGCATTTAAGGTAAGACCACAGAAAGTTCAGTGCCTATGAAAAATAGCGCAAAACCACTCGTTGGGACGCTCATGAGAAAAACTGATCATTTTGTAGAACAATGTCTCTCCAGTCCCTTTGGCAACGTCGTGAGATGACTCCTAATAATGCAACTCAATTTCGCTATTTTACTACGTAGTAAGCAAAATTTTTGTTACTGTATACTCCAGGCACGTGCAGGTTATTATATATTTGTCCTCAACATCACCTTGACATAACAGTAAACTCAAGTGGAATATATGTACACAAACAGTAGCAGAAATGATGCAGACACCTATAACTGTCTATTCTTATAAGAATAAAGCAGAGAGCTTACCTTGGCAGTACGTTAAAGACGTATTGCAGTAAGCAGACGGGAAAAAAACAATACAGACACAGAGGTAATGTATGGGATGGCAAAGAAGGACAACTTGTAAAGAGCTTGTGCTAACAATCAAATTATGGTTTTAATAACTCTTTGAATAAAAGAAAAAGAGAGGTACGCCAAGATAACTTCTGTTAGCTGATTGTTTGTTCTGTAATATGCAGCATCGGTACCGGTGGTTCTATAGAGGTTAGAATCTTATTTGCATATAAGTCAATCTCATTGCATATAAGTCAAGTTTACATCCACGAGGTCCTTCTAGTCGCCGATGTGTGAAATCCACGAGACGCAAATCAACCCCATTCTTGCATTCTTCAGACTTCGTAACGAAGCACAACGCAAGAGAACCTTCGATAACGACACTACAGAGACATCAGAATTTTTGCGAAAGGCGCCTCGCGCATTGGAGTGCGTGGCACAGGACAGTGGCTGAGAGCAAAGTGTCATGGCACTGAACCAACTAAAAAGAAAGAAAGAAAAACGAGAAAACGAAAAGTCTGTTCGGCGTAGACGTTCGCGCGCTGGTCTGTCGAGACGACGCAAGCGCTACCACGTGACTCTGCTCCATCAATAGGGACGCTCAAAGCCTCGCTTGAAAACTTTGTCGGAAAGATAAAATGATGTCACTGCCTTTAGTTTATTGTGGCGGCTTAGTGGCAACAGTATCAGATTGGGAAGCCGAGTTCAGTCGGCGTTTGTTTCGCACGGTGGTGTTGCAGTACCTTGTATCTTAAGATACACGATACATTCTTCAATGTATCGGAAATACAGATACTGATACACGTCTTGAGAGACGTATCGCGACACAGATACAAGATACACAAAGAGTATCTGAGATAGTATCTAAGATACATGTATCTTCGATACTGCCCAGCACTGGTGGAGAGCGTTGACACTGCATACCAAGGAAACGAAAAATGTCCCTTTTGCGATGTCTCAAATTCGTGTCAATGCTCCTTTAAGCGTACGTTCGATAGTGCAGTCGTACGTGTACCGATCAATAAAAGGGGGTTAAAAGAAACTCACAGGGTCGCCTATACATTATTCTTTGGTGACTCAAAGGCTAAAGCCACCTTATCTTCTTAGGCGATTGTGTTGACCCCTACGCGCCCGAAAGCTTTCTGCGCCTCACGTGCATCCGGCATCGACCCACCTATGACCAAGTGGCGATATCATGCGATGACTTCATCATGTGACGTCCCACTGTGTGACGTCATGATGACGTCGCAAATTTTGTCGGTCTGTGTCGTCATGATTACGTCATCGCACGATGATGATTTTTTTAATCACTCGTGTTGACGCTGACGCAAGTCTCGCGAAGTACCGTCGGGTCTCGCCAAATCTCGAGGACGCCTCTCTACCCAGCTTCACCCCCTCCACGTCGACACCCGTTCTCTACCAGGCTCAACTCGCTACACTAGGCTTCCCTCTGACCCCCTTAGCTTTACCCATGCTCGTCCTCTCGTCAGGCTTTGCGCTCTCGCAGCTGGGCTAGAAAGTGCGGACGACGTATTCCCAGGGATTTCCCTCGGTTTTAAGCAGCTCCGCTCTTAAATAAGTGATCCACTCCTAGGGATAGTGCAACGTGGAATTTCAGATTTTACTGGTGAGAGGGCGAACAAGCAGGCACACCAAGCCAAGAATTTAGAAGGAAGGCGTACGGAGGTCTTCTGCGTAAATTCACTTCTCGCACGTGATTACTTTTCTTTTTCCATTACTGGTTATATTGTAGCGTAGTGTTCTGGTCGCTACTTGGTCGCCGCCGGAGAGATGACACGTACAAACAGCATATCCATATACTTTCTCCTAAACTGATTTATTTGGCTTAAGTTTCCTAATTAGAGGTTGCACACACTTGCACGCTACATAACTCCTGACAACTAACTCTGAGCAGCGCTCGCTGCAACCTGCTCTCGTGGCCTCTCCGGTGCGACTCCCCTCGGCTCCTCTGGAAGCGTCCCGAGGCCACCGCAGAGACCAAACAAAAAAGGGCCACTCAGAAGTCTCCGTTGACGACACCCAATCGGGTGTCACGAATTCAAACAGGTACACCCAATCGCTGGCGGTCTCCACCGAGTTTGAACTCGATGACCACCGTCATCCTAAAGAATAAGGATCTAAACTAAAGTAAAAACACACAGAAAACTACCGCGACATCCGTTAGGCTTCCACCGTACAACTCACCCCGCATACCTTCCGGCGCCGCGGATGCAAAGCCGTCTGCGGTCTTCTAAATGGGGACCGGACCCTCGTAGGAAGGAAGATAATGCGCTCGTACAACAAAGCCGGTGAGCCACTCAAGGACACCACCGCAACCCCGGCTCTTGGGCTGACCCGCGACATTGGAACGAGCCAAAAGTTGAAAGAAAATAGCTACATCAAGGTTTACGCGACACCTCCCCTATACGAACTAAGAGTGTCCCCACTCTGGATGAGCTGCAAGTAAACAAAAAACCACAAACAAGGACATAATGTGCTTCGCGCCCTCCCAAAAGAAAAAAAAAAAACATTTCATGTACATTTAAAAGAAAACAACACATAACTATAACATGCGAAAAAGGTGACCCGCGACCAAATAAATCCACAAAACATTTTACATCTGCAAGACACTAAAACACTAATACATGATGACGAAGTACACATGCTCAAAAATAAACTTGGTTTAAAACAGTGAAACAAGGAAACGATAAATTGCTAACTACAGTTCTGACGCACACATCTCAGTACGAAAGCACACGTAGAGACACACAGAGTTACAAAAGGAGTCCTTCAATTCACTCACTCAACATCACTGGCTGTGTAGTAAATCTCGGTGTCACTGTCATAAGCCCATAGTCTTTTCGGTTCGGTGTCGGATGACTGGTCCCTATATTGTGTCCGCGGATCAAAGTAGACCTCGGTGTCACTAGTCGAATGTTCACTTTGACCGTGATCACTCGCGGGCGGAACTGCGGCACCACCCTGCGGCACTGTGGTGTCAACACGGACCGAACACTCGCGTTCACTCTCACTCTCGTCATCCGCGTCGTCGTCGAGACATGAACGGGGGCGACACAGTTTCAAACGCGCTACATTCACAATGTCCCTCTTCCTTCCGCTGCGGTCCACGACCTCCCAGTTGTTCTCCGCTACTTGTCGAAGGAGGCGAAATGGTCCATGGTAGCGGTGGAGGAGCTTTGTTGTTTTGCCCCTCGCTCGTGAGGGCGTCCACACGTAGACGAATTGCCCCGGTCGAAACACAGCACCCCGTCGTCGGGCATCGTACGCTCTCTTGTTTTTTGTTTGCTGGTCCCTCTCGCGCTGAGCCACGAGCTCCCGAGCTTGGCGAAGCCTGCGCGCCACTGCATATGCATTGAAAGCACCCTCATTGTCATGTTGCAGGTTGAGGCTCGCATCAATGGGCAAGGTCGGCTCGCGGCCATGCAACAAGAAAAATGGCGTGAAGCCGGTTGTCTCTTGCTGCGAAGAGTTGTAACCGAAGACGACATAAGGGAGGAATTCGTCCCAATCCCGGTGGTTTGTCGAAACATACATACTGAGCATGTCTGCAAGCGTACGGTTTGAACCTCTCGCACAGGCCATTCGTTTGCGGGTGGTAGGCGGTGGTTGTGACGTGGTTGCTCCCCATTGCTCTGAATACCTCTTCAATGAAGTTACTGACAAAATGCTTTCCTCGGTCAGTGATCATCTTCGCCGGGGCTCCATGTCGTAGAACCACTTGCTCCACAAAAGCTTGGGCTGCCTCAGCGGCCGTTGCAGCGGGGCAGGCGACCGCTTCTACCCACTTTGTGTGATAGTCAGTCATCACAAGCACGTAGCGATGGCCGCGTTTACTTTTCACGAAGGGTCCGAGAAAATCCATCCCGATTTGCTCGAATGGCCGCCCCACGGGGGGTATAGGTTGAAGGAAACCGACAGGTTTGCCGGGTGGTGGCTTTCTCGTCTGGCAGTCTGGGCAGGTGAGGACATACTTGCTCACGTATGCAAACATCTTTGGCCAGAAATACCGGCAGCGTACTTTTTCCCATGTGCGCTTGACACCAAGGTGGCCTGCAGTGGTGTCGTCATGGCAGTGCTTTAGGATGTCCGGTCTCAGACACCTGGGGACAACAAGTGCCGCGCGGTCTTCCTGAAACCCTTTTGCCCTCCGATACAGATCACCATCGATCAACCGAAAGCTCCGTGCCGTTCGTTTAGTTTTCCTGACAACGGGCGCGTTCGGCCGCTCGAGGTACTGGATAATTTCTCTCATCCATGGATCTGCCCTCTGCCGTACCCCGCACCTCCACCACTTTGTAGCGTAGTGTTCTGGTCGCTACTTGGTCGCCGCCGGAGAGATGACACGTACAAACAGCATATCCATATACTTTCTCCTAAACTGATTTATTTGGCTTAAGTTTCCTAATTAGAGGTTGCACACACTTGCACGCTACATAACTCTTGACAACTAACTCTGAGCAGCGCTCGCTGCAACCTGCTCTCGTGGCCTCTCCGGTGCGACTCCCCCTCGGCTCCTCTGGAAGCGTCCCGAGGCCACCGCAGAGACCAAACAAAAAAGGGCCACTCAGAAGTCTCCGTTGACGACACCCAATCGGGTGTCACGAATTCAAACAGGTACACCCAATCGCTGGCGGTCTCCACCGAGTTTGAACTCGATGACCACCGTCATCCTAAAGAATAAGGATCTAAACTAAAGTAAAAAACACACAGAAAACTACCGCGACATCCGTTAGGCTTCCACCGTACAACTCACCCCGCATACCTTCCGGCGCCGCGGATGCAAAGCCGTCTGCGGTCTTCTAAATGGGGACCGGACCCTCGTAGGAAGGAAGATAATGCGCTCGTACAACAAAGCCGGTGAGCCACTCAAGGACACCACCGCAACCCCGGCTCTTGGGCTGACCCGCGACATTGGAACGAGCCAAAAGTTGAAAGAAAATAGCTACATCAAGGTTTACGCGACAATATATAATAATAATAATAATGACTGGGGGTTTAAAGTCCCAAAACCACGATGTGATTATGAGAGACGCCATAGTGGAGGGCTCCGGAAATTTCGACCACCTGGGCTTCTTTAACGTGCACCTAGATATAAGTACACGGGCCTCAAACGTTTTCGCCTCCATCGAAAATGCAGCCGCCGCGGCCGAGATTCGATCCCGCGACCTTCGGGTCAGCAGTCGAGTGGCGGGGCTGGTTATATATGGCACACGATTATTTCACTCGAAGGTACGGGTAATTTGTCTTCTTTGAAAGTATCCCACAAGAGGTCGTTGCAAGTTTTTGATCATGCCTTGGAAGTTCTAGAGTGTCGTCTAGGGAAGGCTTTGCCGAGAGAATTGTTTCAAAGTGCTAATGATTGGGCAAGTATAAGAAAATTAAGCTGTCCCGTTAGTATGCCTTCGTGTTCCCGGTTTCACTGCCGAAGTTGGAACTTTATTGACTCGACAAGCGTTCATTAGGAACGCAGAACAAGCGCGGGATGATGATGATGATGATGAAAAACATTTATTATAAAAGAAAAAAAGAAAGAGAGTTTGGGGGGCCAAAGCATGACCCCGCTACATGGTCGGCGTCCCTAGTCCGGGACACCGCATGACGAGGCCCCGTCTCGCGCCCGTCGCACCAGAGCCCGTTGCGACTCCAGTGAGGAGCAGTTGAGGAGGGCAGTCTCCCATGCCTCTCGTGAAGGGGTAGGGGAAGGGGGCAAGTGAGGATTTTTAGTACATGCCCACACCATGTGGAAGATATCACAGGTCTCCCCACAGTGTGGGCACCGCCCATCCGTGTTCGGATCATAGTGTTTTAATATTGCAGGACAGAGTAGAGTACCTGTCTGCAGGCGCCTTAGAGTTCGCTCATCCGCCTTACTCAGCCCCTTTGCAGGAGCCGGGAAAAGGCGGTGAGTGTCGCGATAATACGCGAGAATTTCTTTGAACCGCAGCAGTGGCGTATTGGCCTCCGAGTCATAAGAGCCAGGGTGAGGAGCCCGGTGGGTAAGCGCTCGGGCGGCCGCGTCAGCGGCCTCATTACCTCGTAAGCCCTGATGGCCTGGAGCCCATATAATTCGTTTTGGGGTCGGGTCAATGGCAGCCCGTTTTAGAATGTGGCCGGCTAAGGGGGATATCTCTCCTGCCAAGTAGTGAGCACATGCTTTACGGGAGTCCGTGATGATTACTTTCGAATTGGGATCCGCGGCAGCAAGCGCTATCGCTACTTCCTCAGCTCGCTCTGAATTTTGTGCTCGGAAGGAGAGCCCATTGACGTGTTTTTTCCTGGTGAATTACAGAGGCCGTGTAAAATCCCTTGGGCGAAGGCCCTGCTATGTCCACGTAGAATACACCAGGTCGGGAGCCGTGTTGTCTTTCAAGCGTCCGAGCCCGCGCTTGTCGTCTGCTTTCGTGCGTGTGCATATCCATGTTACTGGGGAGCGGAGAGACCGAGAGCATATGGCGCCACAGTTCCGGAATACGCTCCGCCTCCTCTGCAGGGCAAACGTGTTGGATCTGTAATCGGTTTAGCAGGCGGCGCCCGGGGGCCGTCTGCATGAGCCGCGTATATTGATTCACAAGGTGGGCCTCCCGCAACTCCTGGTAGGAGTTGAGCACACCTAATGCTCTGAGTTTGGCGTTGGAGGTGGCCACAGGGAGATCCAGAGCTCGCTTAGTCGCCTTACGGATGATGGCATCTAGTCTTTCGTCTTCGTGCTTGTTAGTGCGAAGGTATGGGACGGCATAGAGTATCCGGCTAGTCACGAAGGCATGGGCGAGCCGAAGCGCGTCCCTGCCCCGCAGACCGCCCCGCTTGTTGGAAACGCGGTGGATCATGCGCCCTACCTGTTCGCCTACTCTCCGAAGTTTCGCAATAGTGGAGTCCGGTCTAAGTCTGTGGTGAATGAACAGGCCCAGAATCCGAAGCTCCTCCACCTCTCTGATGGGAACCCCGGACAGAGAGACGTGTATGGCTGATGTATCTCTTGGTTTCGCTCTAACATGCAGAAGCTCTGATTTGGTTGGAGCACACTGGAGTCCACAATCGTTGGCATACGCCTCGACTATGGATGCGGCCCGCTGAAGGCGTTCCTGCATTTCGCCAAATGCTCCCTTCGGTGGTCCAGATTGTAATGTCATCGGCATATACTGCGTGTTGAATGCCTTCCACCCGGGCCAATTCATTTGGGAGGCGCATCATAGCAATGTTGAACAGGAGCGGTGATAACACAGCTCCCTGAGGGGTACCCCGTGTTCCCACAAGCGCGGGAAATACAAGCGCGCGATACTGGCCGTCATCAGGAAGTAAGAGCGCTCCACTAATCGTTGTGTCATGTTGGTCTCACCTAACATTTCGATGGTGCAACCGCGCTCGATACCGAATGCAGCGCTATCGCGTCAATTAAATGCCTTAAGTGATCTTGCGTGGATGTATTTCTTTTTAAAAGATAAATGTGATTTTATATAGAAGACTTGCGCACTGACTAGCTGCTATACGTGCTGTCTAATCTAATTGCACTCTTGCTCTAAATTTCTTGGGAGATGAGGAGAAACATTTTTTCAGACAGCAGGGACTACATGGAGGGCTTACGAAATGACTATTTACCACGCTATGTAGGCCAGTCGGCTCCATTGACGCTCCGCTACGCTCTTTAATCGTGGTCGGTAATCGTTTAGGGGACGCATGCTGTCGTCCGCATGAGCACAGCGTGCGTAGAACGAGCGTGTAAAGTGAAATATCCACAGCGGTGGCCGTTGGCAGCGGCGTCGACGCGCCTGTCACGGCTGCGCTACCCGTTGTTATCGAGGATCATTTAGAAATCATTCCGGAAATCATTCCAGTCCTACATTTACCGTAATTTCTCGATGAGTAGAGCCACGGCCGCTTGTTTTTTTATGTAGCGGCCGTGGTAGAGCACTGCTGTTGATTACACTGACATTTGAAGCGTTGTCAGACATTCACCTTTCACTCTGACATAAATTGTTATTTCCCTTAGTGTCCTCTTTAAGAAGCCCCAACGACGAGGTGAGATTTATTGGAGAACAACCGATCAATACTCTTCTCGATAGGTTACTTTCGGCAGAAACAACGATCTCCTACCTTATAATTAGCCTAGCATTTTCACTAACAGAACACGACCACTTTATCTCTAGGCGGGCACCACCCGAAGGAAGGAAATAAAGCTTTATTGGGCGAACGAGTTTGGGCCCTTCACGGGCCATGAACCACCGCACGGCCATCGCATTGCACGTATGTGTCCATAACACGCAGGGCTAGGGCACTGACAGTCCAGTTAACTCAGCGAAGCTGTATGTCCAGATCCTGCGACGCAAGGAGGGCTTCCTATGTACTGATGGCGGGCTTCCCCATGCGGGGAAGGATCGGAAGGGCAGCCAAAGATTGCACCCCGGAGATAAGGACGGATGTGGGATAGGACGAGACAAGCAAGGTGCAAACCGTGGCTTTAGCTTTGCCAATAATGCGTTTCGATAGCTTCCACTCCAGCATATTTTAGAGCGCAGCTCTTAGGCGCCCGTTCCTGCGTTGAGCGGCGTCGCCCTTGCCATCGTCGGCGTAACCGATAGAGCGAACGAGTACGAAAGAGAGCGAACACCGAGTCTGTCGATATCACGAGCTACTGGCATCTAACCTCGCTTTCTTTTTTCCGTCACGTGCGGTGGCCCCTCGGTCAGAGTTCGCGCGCATGCAGGGCTGGCACGTGCACTGCGGCTGGCTTCGCTTGTCGTAACGGGGCTGTCGGCGTTTCGCTTAGTTCGCGACGCCTGCAATGCGCAGAGTGGTGTGCGTAGCACTCGAGCGCTGGCAGTTTCTGTGGCTGTATGTAACGAATGCTACATTGCTACAACTGCGCGTATCCAAAACTCCAAACACAGTTGGTGTTGCCCAAGGTGGTGTTGCCCCAGTACGAAGCTGCACTCAGAATTCGCATTAGGCGCAGTATCGTAATTGTCGGTCAATTTTTTAATCCTCCTTGGTTGTTACACGGTGATGTACCGGTGGTGCAGCAAGAGCCTTCTGCAGGACATGATTTAAAGCCGACAGGAGAACTGCACACATTAAAAAAAATATCTTTTTTTTTCAAAATTCGATGTCAAACATGCGTTTCGCCATGCGATCTTTATGCGGCCGCTCAAGATGCTGACGATCGATAGAAAGAAGGTGACAACGCCGATGGCGGCCCAAAAGCGTGTTCTAGGAAAGGCCACAGTTTACAATGAAACTCTACGCTTACGCATCCCTTAGACAACCCAAAAAAGATATTTTGGGTTCGTCATCTCTACTTGTCACACATCTTCACCGAGTGGAATGGTCTCGTTCTTTTTTAAAACAAGCATGCCTCTAGCCTTATCTGGGACGGCTTAGGGCTCTCCCATAGTAGAGCCACAGAGACAAAACTTCGAGAACGCTTGAGCTTTGCTTTCAAGAGTAGAACGCGATAAATCGCCTAATTAGACCGTGTTCGTATCGCCTTTCCAATCGCTAGCCTTGCTTCGCTTCTCTGTGGAGACCTAAACCGTGCCGCACGGAAAGCCGGAGGGCGGACGCCCTCCGGCTCCGATATCCATGCATGCGGCGCGGCGAAACACGACCACACGGCGGGGCGATGCCGATTAAAAGCGCGCCCCGTGGGCCCTTTGCGCCATCTCGCGGGTGATAGTCGAGCGGCTGAAAAACCTCCAAGGTGTGGGTACCACCAACGCTAAATGGTGTATATAAATAGCTCGCCGTTAGTATGCCAGAGGATGTATGCGCGGTGGCCGAGCGGCTAAACGCATCGTGCCACGGAGCGAGGAGTCGCAAGTTCGAATCCCAGGTTCCACTCGAACCGAAAGTTTATTATTTCTTTAGTTGCATCTACCTCGAATTTTCGCTCACAACAAGAACGCCGACACCGGAATTTCTGCGAAACGAGCTTTTAATTTAAGCTATCGCGTTCATATGCTTAAGTAAAGAGCGGACACTCCTCGTAGGGTTCCGCGGCCGAGGTACTGCTGTGCTTTCAACGTCACGAAGCAGCTGGTCAGACCGCTAATTTCTCCCGAGATTTTGGTCGATAACGGTCATAAACAAATAAATTATGAAACCAAGAAAAATTTTCTTTCCGGTGCTGGGATTCGAACCCACGCCCTCATGCTCCGAAGGTGAGTGTTTTTACCACTGAACTATACGATTAACATGAATACGTGTGTATGCAAACGATATGAATACGTCGCACCCGCGGTTAAAAACAAAGGTAGAAAGAGAACACTTTCTATTATACAGACTTCGCTAAATTTTGTGGTATTGCACTAAACAGCCACTGCAGGACACGATGTGGAGCCGACATGGAGGATTGCACACATCAGTAAAACTTTTCCTTTGCAAAAACTTACCGCCAAGCTTGTGTTTCGGTGATCCTCCTGAGGGAACTGTTAGAGATGCTGCCCAACTAGTAAATGCGCGCATAGTTGCATCGCCTGGCGGGTGTTCAGACTTTCGCTTGCTCGGTCGCGAGACAGCTCGAGTGGCCACTCCTTACTAAATATATTTCTCGATGGTAGATCACTTAGAGCATAGGTCGGCAAAAAACAAATGTGGAGCTCATTCAGTCTCACTCATTGAATATATCTTGCAGTTACGGCTCACTCGGACTCTGACTCACCAAAATTTTCCTCAGCTGGTCTCACTCGTACTCAAACTCACCGAAATACTGCCCACTGGTACTCACTCAGACTCAGGGCTCGATCTGAGTCCGAGTGAGTCAACTCATGAGTCCTTTAGCATAAAATTAGCTTTTTTGGCCACTGTTTCAATGCTCCTTAACACCAATATCTCGCATAGTCGGTGCTCTACTTGGGGCCTTTAGATCTCGTATATTGAAATACGAATTATCAGTGTTTGCAATCCAGTAAGGACATTGTTATTGAACGAGACGACTCACACGAGTTATTTTTATCAAGAACTTCCCGCGAAAGAGCTTGCCGGGCAGGAAATCGAGGTATCTCCCCCCACCCCTCACGCGGATCGCCCGTGAAGGAGCGGGGGGGGGGGGGGGGGGGGCGTCCTCACGCGGTTCACGTGTATCCACATTCTGAAAACGTGTGTGTGGGCTAGTTTCACAAAGGGCTGGGCTGGTCTCAGCCAAGCCAACTGGTCTCAGTACTTCCAGAATGTGGGCTACACATTCACGCTTGGAGCGTGTGAATATGTCTGAATAATATGAATGCGTTGTACCAGCAGTGCAAAACGAATGTAAAAAGAGAACACCTTCTGTGAAAACAAGTGCGCAAAATGTATACCTCACCTAATTCAAGAGCATTCTTCTATAAATTTATTATGAAACATTGGCTGTTAGGATCTGGTTAACTGCCGTCTCTGGGATGTAGCTGAGACAATGGACCATTGCCTTGTTAGCTGCAAGGGCACCACGCTCTTCTGGGATGTCCTCCAGAGAACTCTGGAGAAAACATTTTGCCATTACTTCGTACACTGTTCGTTATCGTTTGCCAAAATCTGTTAAGTGCTGTTTAATATGTGTTTCCTCATTGGTACCCACAGTTTGTGGAAGACGCGCATACAAGACCGAAACGCAGAATCGACCATTTCTTCAGTCAGGCATTTCATTGGAATGGCTTTTTACCGAGAGGATATTTACGAGGGACTCGAAATTAGACCGGATTGGTACCCCATTTGATGCAGTGCTTGGCCATGCCATTTTTCTTGTGCACTGCATTATTAAGAACTCTTCGACAGTCAATTTCATGGTCTTCTTCGCGTGTTTACTAATGAGTGATTGCGCGCATATTGTCGCGATGTGATTGTAGCTCTGTGGGATACCATTCGTGCCGTTTGTATGGCGTAAGCGCATAGCTACGTTAAGCTCCTTGAGGAGCATCCCAGATTCACCACCGAATGGGGTTGTCCAGAAATTCGTCGAGTGGCGTTACCCGTGAATTCCGAAGAACACAATAAACAAATAAAATTACCTAAACATGTGGAGAGATGATGAGATCAGGATGTTCTAGAATGCCGGTGGATCTAGGCTTCCGAAATTTGCACGCCACTGCCCCGCCCGGTTACCTCTTTTCAGGTTTTATTGAACTAATGTCCTTTTTTAAAGCGAAGCGCGGGCAGGCTACCAAGAAGTCGCGCTCAGCGCGACGCAACCATGCACAAACCGGTTGCCTATGAGCTATTCCGCATCCCAAACAATTCACTCGACGTCATTCAATATGTTTATCAGGTGACCTAGTTGCTTCGCCATCCGGCTTTCGCTCCAGTACGGTATATGTGAAATCGAAGACGATGGAAATAAAGATTTTGGGAACCGATCTACTCCGAGAAGAAGTTTGAACTTCCCACAATATATTGTTAATTGGTTGATTAGTTTCTAAACGAAAGGAAATTTTACTGTTCCCAACGTGTCTTATCTACCACAAAATATAATCAGTCCAGAGGGGTCCCTCAAGGTTCCGTTCTCTCTTCTGCTTTATTTAATGTTTTATTAGGCTCAGTTTCGTAGCACAATAACGTTCAACTGTATGTATGTGCAGATGACATTGCGTTCTTCTCTTCTGCATGTGATATTCACGAATCGCATGCAACTTTACAGTCATATTTAGGAACTCTAAAATTATGGCTTGAACACATTCGAATGACCCTAAATGTTAGCAAAAGTTCCGGGATTGTTTTTCCTTTGAATGGTCTTATTAGCTTTTCACTTCAATATCGTCAAGAAATAATTCCCCAAAATGACTTCGATAAATATTTAGGTGTATTTTGTGATGAAAAATAAATTTGGCGAAGTCACATTGAGCAATTTAAATCTAAGGCAACACGCGCTGTTGGAATGATTCGTAAACTTAGTCAACACCCCTCTGGCCTACGTGCTACGTAGGGACAATCTAATTATGATTTACCGTATGTATGTTCGTCCGATTTTAGAATTTGGTTGCATTTTATTCTCTGGCGGCCAGCATACAAAATTAATCCCCGGGTTCTTTTAGAACGAGAGTCTCTTCGGAGTTGCCTAGGGGTACCGAAATTTACTGCGAACAGTGTTCTATATCAAAAAGCTCGAATCCCCACTCTAGCTTGCAGATTCCGCATTCTTACCGTCAAAACATATTTAAAAATTTACGCATCTTCACTTAGACGATTACAGTTTGTATTCGTTTCTGAATCGAGTACATTTTTTGATTAACCTTGGTCTCAGATATATAAATATCAAGTTTTGTTTGTCCGAAATCAGCTGGAACCTCTAAATGTTAACATACGCAGCATCAATTCAAATAACTCATTGGCCACAACTAAAAATTGAATTTGATGATATACTCCCGTCTAATTCCAAACTTCTACTTTCGAGATATTTAATAGGCTTGTTAGATCATTTACTTCAGTTGAGAATTGATAACGTTATTGCTACTGATGCATCCACGGGTGAAGAGAAAGCGGGAGTGGGCATTTCTCAGAGGCCTTATCTTGGTCATTCTCACTGCGTCCCCCGGATTATACTCCCATATCCGAAGCTGAGCTCCTAGCAGTTATTTTAGCCCTTCTAAACTTTCAGTAAATGATTCGGCAGTTGTTGTAAATACTGATTCGCTTTCCGTATGTCGATCTCTCTCTTCAGCTTTTCCTTCCGAGTCTTCTATTCTGAATGCTTTCACTTCATTAATCACTAAAAAACCTGCGTGCAGTGCGGTTGGTATGGGTACCAGGTCATCATGGCATATTTATAAACGAGATGGCTGATGCTCTTGCGCTGTGGTCTGTAGATGGTCCTGTATTAAGCATTGTGCCTGATACAGCTTTTATTACTTTCCGCAAATATTCCTTATTTCAAGATTCCATGAAAATTAAATTACCAGTTCAAGAATATGGTCATATTTCTTTTGCTTGAGATAATAAATGGAGTCCCACGAGCAAATTGGAAGTGTCTTTGGAAGTGTATACCTCCTCTTAATTTTTATTTATACAGGTCTGGTCTGGTGCTATCTCCTTTATGCTTTTACTGTCAAGAACTTGAGAAAACGTCGATCACTTTTTACTTACTTGCTGTCGTTTCACTAGCCTCAGGAAAAAACATTTCGAAATGTTATTCGCAAACTTAAAAATTTCTCTTAACTCTGAAAATATCCTTTCGCTTGGGCCACCTTCTCTGGGCCACAGGAACAGGAACGTCTGCTTAGCCGTATGCGAATTTCTTGTTAATTATTCCCAGTCAAAATTTGGTACATCGAGCTTCCTCTCGCTTATGGATTGTATTTCATAATATTGGTCTATTCCTAATTTTGTTGGTACATAAACTAATAATTCTTCAATTTTTCTACATACCCTAGACGACCGGTTAGTTCCTTTCCCTTCGTCTAAATGCTAAATTTCCCCTAACCGCCAGTTTCATGGCCAATTCCCCGTAGTGGGTAAGAGCCGAGAATCAAGGGTCAAGAGTTATCCCCAAGGATGCCGCATAAAACCAGCTAATGAGCTTAGAAGAAGAGGTGAATCATTTTTAGAGGGCTTCGAGAGACGCCGAGAACAAGACGCCGAGGCGCACTCCTCCGCCGACCGTCCAGAGGAGTGCGCCTTTTGCCAGGAAGAACCACCCACTCTACGCCTAAAGTCAGCGCCGTTACACTCATGCAAGAGAGCACGGTACCGATCAAAGCACATCGATGACGTTCATTTTGTTGCAGAGTATGCGGTATCGTTCATGCGCTGCGATTAAGATTTTTTTGCCTATCTAATACAAGGTAAAAGGAAAGGTTCCAGAAGAACTAAGCCAATTACTGTGTGACATATCTTTAAGATCGAAATCTCTGTTTTACTCCTGAATATGGCCTCCTGACTCGTGAGACATATAAGGCTTTCACTTTAATAATTACAAGCTATACCAGTATAATAGAACAGTGATTTGGGCAAGTTGGTTGGTATGCATCTTGAAAACAGCGCAGCAACACGAGGACGAAGAAAGAAACAACGGGACGGGTGCCGACTCGCAACTCAGAAGTTTATTAAGAACACATACTTTTAAACATGTAGATGTCACGTGCACAACGATGCCGTTAAACATAAACAAGGGTGAAAACCAAACATGTGCATTAATCCGTCTCATGGACATCAAAACCATGTGTGCGAAAAAATCACCAAGAAATGCCTGAAGATAGCTGAGCTCGCTATATGACATTTTGTGCATTAGCCACCCTTCAGTGTCATTGTTACAGAGCGAGGCGAGCTACCTTCAGGCATCTTTTGGTGATTTTTTCGCACGCATGGTGTTGACGTCCATGTGGCGGATTCATACACATATTTGGTTTTCACCCTTGTTTATGCTTAACGGCATCGGTGTGCACGCGACATCTTCGTGTGTAATAGTATATGTACTTCTGAATGGCGAGTCAGCGCTCGTCTTCTTCCTTTTTCCTCGTGTTGCGGCGCTGTTTTCGAGATGTATACCGGCATACTTTGCATCTCTATCGAGGAGATCTAAGCCACAAATAAACCTGTGGAAGCCGAACTTCCGACATCTGGTTTATGCTTTGCGTTTGTCAGTTCACATGGTCTCCATTGCTCTCGCAGGGGTGGCAGTCATCATGGGTGTCGTGTTGATCGTGGTGCTGATCGGGGTGTTCCTCTACGCCTGGCGACTGCAGAAGCGTCACAAGCACCAGAAGTTGCGCGAGGACATCTCTTACTTCCGCCAGGGATCCACCTACAGTCCCGCACGGCCGACGCCCAGGCGCAAGGTCAACTCGCCCGTCAAAGGTCTGTCAGCATAAAGTTAATTAAATTGAATTCTGGGGTCTTGCGTGCCGGAACCGTAACAGAACTATGAGGGACGCCGCAGTGGGTACCTCGTTTTTAAAGGGAACCTAAAAAGCAAAACGATTTTTCTGATATTAGTAAAGCACTCTTTCACGATACCAAAAACACTACGCTTGCTGCAAAAAGACGCTTAGTAAGCGAGAAAACGCGCAAAAACAAAACGTGGGTGGCGGCGCCACCTTGAAGTTTCCGCACCATTCGCCGTGACATCACATGTTTTGACGGTGCCTACTAGGGTCTACGCAGTTCCTAATCGGTAAAAATGAAGTACTGAAGATGTGCTTTACGAGTTCAATGTAATGCCCTTCGGCCTCTGCAATGCTCCCGCAACATTCGAGCGCATGATCGACACTGTTCTGCGTGGCCTCAAGTGGAAGACTTGCCTGTGCTATTTGGACGATATTGTTGTTTTCTCGTCAACGTTCTCTCGACACCTACAACGTTTGGAGGAAGTGCTGACGTGCCTTGCTAACGCTGGCCTTCAGCTGAACACGAAAAAGTGTCATTTTGCCAGCAAGACAATTAAGGTCTTAGGCCACATTGTGAGTAAGGACGGCATTCGTCCTGATCCCGATAAGGTTTCGGCGGTTCTTCACTTCCCTCGTCCCGAAAGGAGCAAAGATTTACGCAGTTTCCTTGGCCTCGCTTCCTACTTCCGCCGATTCATACGAGACTTTGCTTCAATAGCGGCACCTTTGCACAAATTACTCGGTTCTGGTGTTCCCTTTGATTGGTCTCCCGAATGTGAATCGGCGTTCAGCCATCTGAAAAACGCCCTCACGTCCGAACCTGTACTTCGTCATTTTGATGAAACGGCACCTACACTCCTGCATACTGACGCTAGTGGCCACGGCATCGGTGGTATTCTCCTGCAGCGAGATCAGTCATCACGTGAGAGGGTCGTCGCGTATGCAAGCCGCGTACTGACCAACGCTGAGAAGAATTACACCATCACTGAGCAGGAGTGCCTAGCTGTCGTTTGGTCGGTGCAGAAGTTTCGACCTTATTTATACATGGTCGTCATTTTACCATCGTTACAGACCACCATGCTCTATGTTGGCTTTCAACACTCAAGAGCTTATCAGGTCGCCTTGGTCGCTGGATTATCCGTCTGCAAGAATACCATTTCACTATTATCTACAAGTGTGGTAAAAAGCACCAGGACGCAGACGCGCTTTCTCGCTGCCCACTTCCTACGGCACCGTGCACTGGTTCTGTTACTAACTTCAGCGATGAATGCTCGGACGGTCCTTCCACGCATGTCTCTTCCACGCATGTCTCTTCCTTAGCCGCTCTTGACCAGATCTTTCCTGACGACCATGGCTCGATGATGTCTCATCAACTCGCTGACTCTTACTGTCGACGCATCATAGACCGCCTTCAGGGAAATTCGCGGCCGTCTAATGCCCGCCTTCGTCGACAGCTCACGCAGTTCAAGCTTGATAACCACATCCTTTACCGTCACAGCTATCACCCAGACGGTCAACGCTGGGTGCCCGTTCTGCCTCGCTCTCTTAGAGCTGATATTCTTAAGGCCTGCCAGGACGACATGACTGCTGGTCACCTTGGTTTCCAGAAAACGTATGACCGCATTAAAGGTCGCTTCTATTGGCCTGGCCTATCCACCAGTGTAGCGAAGTACGTCACTTGCTGCAACCTTTGTCAGCGCCGAAAGCTCCCGACATCACCTCAAAGCGGCGAGCTGCAACCACTTCAGTGTCCGTCGGCACCATTCGAAGTCGTTGGCATTGATCTGTATGGTCCTCTTCCCACGACTCCCACTGGTCATCGCTGGATAGTGACAGCTGTCGACCACTTGACACGTTACGCCGAAACAACCTGCGTGACTTCGTCGTCGGCTTCTGAAGTGGCTGCATTTATGCTTAAAGCCCTAATCCTGCGTCACGGTGCTCCTCGGGTCATTCTGAGCGACCGTGGTAAAGCTTTCCTTTCACAAATTGTTGAGGAATTGCTCCAAGCCTCCGGTACCACGCACAAGACAACCTCCAGCTATCACCCCCAAACCAACGGGCTAACTGAGCGATTTCATCGCACACTCTCCGACATGATAGCCATGTACATTGAGCCATACCACACAAACTGGGACGCAATTTTGCCATTTGTAACTTTTGCGTATAATACCGCCGTACAACGCACAACTGGCTACTCGCCATTCTACCTTGTCTATGGCCGATCGCCAACTTCCCTTCTTGACGTCTCTTTCTTGTCCGCCCCTGTCACTCCATCTGCATCTTCCTGTGAACAATATGTGTCCCGCATCCTCCACTGTCGCCAGCTCGCCCGAGTGAACACTGAGGCAAGACAACAGCACCGCAAGAGTCTCCATGACGCATCTCACAGTGCTGTGTTCTTCCACCCCGGCGACGAGGTGCTACTCCGGACACCAGTTCGCACTCCTGGCTTGTGCGACAAATTTCAATTTCGGTTTCTTAGCCTATACACAGTCTTGGAGCAGACCTCTCCCGTTAATTATCGCGTCGAACCTGTTATTGCTCCAACTGACCGGCGCCGTCGCGGTACCGAGATTGTGCATGTATCTTGCCTTTTAACAGGCGTTCTCCGTACCTTTAAGTTGCGGCCAGGATGGCCGCTTGCACGCGGGGGCAATTAGTGTGGGCATTTATCAGGCCCTTCTTCATCATCTGTACATTATCATCATCGCATGGTGTTCTTCATCATCTTCGCTTGTGGGTATATATCTTGAGCTTGTTCTGTACCTCGGATGTGTTCGGTTCCCTAAGGCTCGAAGGCTTATTAAAGGCGTGTCAACTGCGACGTCACAGTACATTGTTCTCTCTTAGGGGGCCATAGAGTTAATATACCAAGCGTGGGGCAATTTTGTTGAGCTAATGGCGCCAAAATACGATAAGTACACTTTGATATCCGTGACATAACGCGGGGAGATTTCGGCGCGAAATTTAAAAATGAAACTTGGAACTTGATTTTCTCCTCTATTAATAAACCTATGATGGTGAAATTAACAACATTAGAGTTCTCAGAGCACAATTTATCGATCTAAACCGATTCACTGTTTCTCTTTAGTGTCCCTTTAATGTCGACCACCTGGGGTTCCTTAAAGAAGCCCTGCAACACTTTGTGAGCATGGCCAGAAAAACGCTGCCGATCGGTAGTCGAGGCTCCTGAGGACATGTGGGCGAAACATTACAGCTCAGCACGCGGCCTGGAATTTACATTTACACCTAATTCTCAAAGTCATCTAGAAATCGCTCGCTCTTCTCTCGACGAATGATGCCATAAACCCAAATGACCCCGCCATAAACCCAAAGTTTATGGCCATTGACTGATCTCAGCGTCGTGAGATGTATAGTCACCGCGGCTGCCGCGGGTTGGCGCGACGTGCACGCTCGCTCGCTCGTGATAACACTGAAAGTAAGTCGCGCGCCCGAAGAAAAAAAAAACGAAAAAAAAATGAGCTCAAAGTAGTGATGCAGAACTATCGATGGTACTATCGATAGTTGAGTCACTATCGAACTATCGATGGTAAAAGATACTATCGATAGTGCTATCGATAGTAAGTACTATCGCTAGTTTAAAATCAACAGCGCGAACTCATTGCAGAAAAAAATTACATCACCTCCCACTAAAGGGACCCATGTGGGGATGCAAAGCAGCGCATGGGTCGACTTAAAGTTCCGTTCATCACAGGCACCTTGCCCGATGTTAACGCGTCCTTGCAAGTGGAGCACACTGTGAAATCACTGTTGTTGCTGTTGCTGTTACTCGTCCCGAACTCTTGTTGGAGCACGCCACGCGGGTTCATCACGCGTCTGCAGAATCTCGTTCCCCGACGCCATCACGTGATTGCTGAGAGAGTGTAAGGGGGAGAGGCCACAGCGTCTTACATAGCCCCTTACACAGGCCCGAACGCGCTAGCGCGTGCCAGTACACATGGTTTTGTCTGCGTTACGCCAAGCTAGGGCAGCATACGGCAGCCCGGGCCCCTAAAGCGCTCTGCACGTATCATCGTCAAGGCGGTCGAAGAACAAGAGGAGGAATACTTCTCCTTAGCGCAAGCGCGCGCTCAGATGGCTGTGCTAGGTGGTACAAAGCGGATGGTCGCCAATGGAACTACGGACACAGCCCCGAGCAACAGCTGCTTGGCATCTAATAAATTTGGTTCGCCGCGCGCGTGGTACATAGTGGAGCCGGAAGAGCAGGCTGTAGCGGAAAGGAAGCCGTTACATGGGGTAGAACTGCGCGGCTTGAGCTTTATATTGCATTTGATGATTTCAATATAAAAAAATAATCAAGAACTAAGTTTGTTAATTGTAAGTTGTAACTGGTTGCTTTTAAATATTAATTTATTGGTGGATATATGCCGCCATTTTCACTGCGCAAATAATTTCTCTCCATAAAAGTTTCCTTATAAATTAAGCGAAGCTGATAGTAGGCTATCGCGAATATTCTGGCAATTTGGCCAGCCAGCAACACCATAGTTATTCGCACTACTATGGACAGTTTGTCACGTTGTTGTGACAGTGAAGAATTCTGCAGCAAGACTGGGCAATACGAAGCTCCTTTTTTTTGTCGTACTTGTGCCTATAAAATCAAAACTCATAATACAAGCGATACACGCTGCGCACTGATTGCGGCGAGAACAGTCGCCGGCCGTCGAGTAATCTGATGACCGGTGGAACGCTTCGTCTTTTATACATCAGTCATCAAGCGCTCCAGCGTTATCGCTGGTGCTCGCGTAAGCTCTCGAATAAACTTGAATATTCGTGCCCGGCGTGTAATCTTAAAATGCCAAACAATCGCGAAGCTTCTCAAACATTGCGGCGCGGTCTGCGTCAAACGCAGCTAACAGTCTGTGGGTGAAACCCGAATACATCAAAACAAAGCAATAAACACGCCTGGCAATATTATCGCTAGTAATATTACCGATGGTACTACCGATTCGACTATCGATAGTTTGTCTACACTATCGATAGTTTCAAAGAAACTATCGATACTATCGATAGTCAATTTACCGATAGTTTTGCATCACTAGCTCGAAGTCATGCCGCGTGCGTGACGCAACTTCTTTCCCCCGTGCCATCTCTTCCTGCTTATCTTCCAGCGCGCTCGTGCGAACGAGAGAAGAAAGAAAGTGCTTACAGCGAGCGACAAATCCCTGCAACTGAGGGGCGCGCCAGTGGGGGGTTTGGGGGGGCTCCAGCCCCCCCAAAATTTCCGCCTGCCCCCCCTTTGCCCCCCCAAGAGCGAGCATAGTCAAAATACAATGCATATGTTCCCAGCCTCTCAGCCCCCCTGAAGGAACCCACTTGTCGTGGGTGCCCCCCCAGTAAAAAAATCCTGGCGCCGCCCCTGCTGCAACTCCGCTCGTAGTTAACGGGTTCTAAAACATTTTTCGGCAGTTGATTCGCGAGCCAACAAACTCTTTTAATGAAGCTATTTGACGATTGCCTGGAAAAGTGTTGCAATGCCCCTTTAACGTATTATCGCGATGAAAAAAAAAAAAACGCGAACAGTGTGGCTTCTACGCGCTCCGCTGTTCGCATTTATTTTCAAATGGTTGCAGCCTGGCTGGTAATGAAAATGCACTATAATAGACCTATCTATGGTATATTAAAGTACGACTCTAGCGTCTTTGCCACTAAGGTCAGGGAGCCATGAAAAGAAATGCAAACAGCGGAGCGCTAACGCTCTGCGCTGTTCGCGTTTTCTTTCCATCGCCCCTGTCAATCGAGCTCTTAAGTACACAGATGCTTTTGCATTTTGCCCCCAAGTAAATGCGGCCACCATGACTGGAAATCGAACCCGCGACCTCGAGCATAACAGCGCGACTCCTTGACCACTGAGCTACCACGACAGGTGGGGAACTAAACAAGCGGCGAAAGGCGGGAAAGTTGGTGCATGTCTCAAAGAAGGGATAAACCCTCATGTCTCGTGGCGATCGGGCTTCAACACACACTGACGTAACATTTCATCTTTTTTTAAAGACGGTAGTCTTTCTTGGGGAACTTAAACGCAGAAATTTTGGTCTGTCTTTCTGTTTGTTGGCACGTCACTCGATTCAGCCACCCGGCCAAAGTTGAACCACTTGCTTACCGCCCACCCATCTTGAACTGGTGTGGCTGTTCATACTTGTGAACGTTGTCGATCAAAAAGTACATATTACGCATATCTGAGGCGCAACATCATTAGGTAAGTATTAGGTGGTGTGTTCCTTTAATAGAAAATACATAGATACGCAATTTTAAAGACTTTAGTTTGTTAAGCTGCGCTGAAAATGCGACTGCGCTGAAACTTGTCTTCCTCCGTGCCCTCTGCGCAAGCTCATGTTGTGTTTCGGTTCAGTATTGCATTGTACGAATGACAGGGAGCGCCGCTCTGGCATTCCTGTTTTACTCAGGCGACGTGTAAATAAGAGAGTTTGTGGAGAGTACTCGTTGAGTGCGGACGTTTCTTCTCCTTCGGCGCATCGCGCCAAACCGTGTGTTCGGGCTGGCCGGCGTCCCCGCCGGTCGCGTTGATCACCGCCGGTCTTCGCCTGCCGCTCCGCCGGGACTACCAGCCCGCAACACAGCACTCATCTTTCCCGACGTATTGCCAGATGGCGTCCATATCTCACGCAGCGCCTCTTCTATTGGCCGCGAGATCGAGCGGAGTCGCCGCCTGGCGGCTACTGGCTGAAGCGCCCCTAGTGTGGATTGCTCCATGCGTCGTCTGCTAGCCGCGTTGTGTTTGCATGTGCGCGTACGTCATGCAGGGCCTCAAAAGGCGGTTTGTTCCGTTGCGTTGGTGCAACTTTAACCGCTCGTACGTATGCCTAACAACATGTAAAGAAGCATTTGACTTTGATCGACTGTATATGTACTGTAATAAGACCAGTGAGTGCACTTGTCCAGAGTGCTGTGTGTGGTCGTCGTACCGTCCGTTCACGAGAGTCATATCAGTGTAGGTGCCGCTCTGTGGTTCAAGCGCATTGCACAGTGCACTTGTTGTCCTAAAGATGAGAAGTATTAAATCTCATGTGAATATAGCCTTTTAGCGGCTCGGTGGTAAAAAAAAAAAGGCTCTCATGCAATTGCGCGTTGTGGTTAGGTGCATAACTTCGGGATTGTTGTTTATAGGTTACGCGACGAGCTTTAGTTGTGTACGGTCCTGGTCTCACTGCAGAGAAATATTTCTGTCAAGTCACGTCTGACACTTCGGTACTTAAATTGTCCCCTAAACAGAACAGAAAATGGAATGACACGGAAATTGCAAAACTGAGTTGCCTTGCGCAATTATAACTTGTGGCGAAATGTATACAAAGACACCCATGTACTTGCGAGGTAGCTTATGCCTGTCAAATTTGCGCTGTGGCAAGTTCAGTGTCGGAAGTGCGTCAGGCCTCAATCTCTTCCGCGAAAACCCTTAAAAAAAGAGAGCGAGCGAGAAAAATATATTCATCAAGACAAGCAGTGGCGATAAACTCGCTCGCGCATTTTCATCGCTTACGTGGCGTGTGAGGGCTCATAAAACGATACCCTTTACTATGCACCAGATCATGCGTACACACTTGCCGCGTTTCGGCGCACGTACTTGCCCTGCGGAATACTGAGAACTGTTCTCGCGGCCGTGTAAACACAATGGAACATGCGCGAACTACAAAAGGACTCGGGGACTCTCGTTTTAACAGACTCATAGCCAAGCGCGAACAAACTTTGCATTCACAGCGCAGACGGTACACGAATGACAAAGAATAAATTCCATGAATTAATTTTCTTCTTTCTCGATTGATTCTCGCTTAATTTTCCTGCGGAAGTGTAGGAAAATCAAAGCACAGGGAAGCTTCCCCGAGCATTCGCTTACTGCGACCGTCTTCACGCTCGTAGAGCAACAAGCATATAAATGCACACATTAGCGAAGTTATCGCTGACTACTCACCATTCTTTCTCGTCTGCGAACGCTTGAATGCACCGTCGTCGAAGTGCTTGCTGCACACCATCGCGTACTTGGAAGGCGTCTTGCCACTACGAAGCCTAACGAGCCACAGTCGGCGACGTTCCGCGTCGGTGGGATAAAAATGGAAGCTTATCCCTCGCTCTGTGCAGTATGTGCGGCATTGTGGCACCGAACAAAACCTCACCATCGATAACGAACAGTTTTCTGCGGGTACGGAACACAAAATCACGATGTGAAAACAGAAGCCCCGTGCACTTCTACACACACCACACGAAACTAGTATCCACACTAGCGGGGTGACGGTGCTGCCACCTATAGGTCGATCTCGCCGCGAATCGTCTTTACACGACATTTGCAGCGAAGCACGCAGATACGCGGCCAATTTTTTTTTTCATTGTAGGTCTGCGTTAAATGAACCGTAGCAGATATGTTGAAATGCCACAGAGCATGCTTAACTTACTTTACTTTAACAGCGTATTGTAGGACTGACAATTGGGCTAGTTGGTAAGGATTCATAATTACGAAACGGCGCGCCACGAAGTAAGACGAAAACACAATGTGCACACGAAACTCTAGCGCACCATCTATCGAAACACAAGCGTTCCCATCTATCGCCTTGCAGCACACTAAAATCTTGTATCTGAATGAGTAGAGGTTTTTTGGGTTTTTTTGTTTCTTTGTTTGTTATCTGTGTGTAGCCATGTGTGGGTATATACTTATGTTCCGCGCATGTGAATAAAAGTTTAGTTGAGAGTTCGGCGCTTGTCTTTCGTGTCCTCCTTCGTGTTCTTGTCTTACTTAGTGGCGCCGTTTCATAAATATTAACAGCGTATTTACGAAGCTAAGCTAAGCTTAGTTACGACTAAGTCGGCTTTAATTCTGCAAGGGCTCGCGTTCTCTTACGTAATGGCGAAAGAAACGGTTGCGTGACGAGCACGTCACAATGTCCTGACGCTCGTTCCGGCTGGATCAGGCTTCCGTTGTACTACCACATGAGGCCATAAAATTATTAGCCGCACTGAGGAAGGCATGGAAGATCGGAGTGAGTGCCTGAAATGCCAACATGTTCTTGTCCCACGTGAGCACTTTTTGCCACGCGACTTCATAACACAAACACGCCACGTAAAGCGAAACGGGTTTGTGTACGCACATTGTAATGAATCATTTAAGGTGTTCGGAAGAATAGCCGGCGTATTTTACTGTTTCCAGTCTTTGGACACCAAGTACTGTCATGCGAAGCGACAAACTTCTGTCAAAATACACCTAGCGATGCCTATCAACGCCCTTGCAATTGTCATTCAAGCAAACCGTAGCCGCAAACAGTATTGTCTATACCACGTCATGTAAACACCGTATGCGGCCATTTGGCTACTCTTTCTCGCTTCCTTTTGGCTGCGGCCTCTAGCGGCGGGCCCACAAGCTCGCTTTAGGTAGATAGTGATTGTAGTGGGCTAAGCGTTCTAATCACATCAAAGCCTACGTTTATGCTATTGGAATAAGTGCGAGCTAAAGTTGCGAATACACTGAATAGGCGTCATGTGATCTCGAATATAGTTTGTAATATTAATATCAGCAGTGCTGCTGATCTCGAGGACTGGGATTTTATTCCATGACTCGGCACCCACATTTCCATGGGGGCGAAAAGCAGAGAACCCGTGCAATAAATTTTGGTGCACCTTAAAGAACCCCAGATTACTCAGAATTTATTCGGGGTTCCCCACTACGGCATGCCTCATAATCATATAAATGATGTCCTGGTTTTTACACGCAAAAAATACATAACAAATTAATTTTTATTTGTTTAATATCTGTGCATTAAACAGTACCACCCCACGATAACGTCAGGGACTTCCTTGCGTTCCTATTTCTCGTTGGTTATGAGCTGCTCTTTGAATGTATTTTTTTTTCCTGCTTATAATCTATTTCACAATTTTTCTGCTTCATTATCAGCTGTCAGCTTCAGCAGGGTGAACAGCGATTACCAGCCGGTGCCTCAGACAAAGAATGAAGTGCTCTCGTCGACGCCTCGCAAGTCGCTGGAGATCGTGATACCAAAGTCTCTGCCTCTGGCCAACGCGACCCCACCGAAGCCTATTCTGAACAACCGAAACTCGACCCCAGCAGTGTCGCCCATCGTAAACGGCCTAGGTAAGGAGGACGCCAGATTTTTTTCATTATCATGTTGTAATACGTGGACAATCACAGTGTGTAGACATGTCGTGCCCGAACAGTGTTCCGGACAAGAAAAGGCTATAACATTTTCACCTTTATTTTTGGCCATCTAGAAGCGTATACGTTCTCTTCTGTTCTGTCAGAACTTAATTTCAGTGAAGAGATTGCAGTAGTAAATACCTCGGGTATTCCATTTATTTATGTTCTACAGCAAAAAAAAAAAGGAAATACGAGAAAGGAACGAGCGGTAATCTAAAAATAAAGCAATAGAGAAGTAAAGAAATTAACTAGCAAACTGAAACAAATAAAGAAAATAACATGGCGATATGAAGTTCAGTGGTAAGTGTTTACCTTACAATGGAACCTTCAAAAGCACACATTTATATCTATGTTGTCGAGATTTGTACAATACTCAACGCAACAGTGATATTGCTATGGAGAAATGAAAGGTGAAGGCGCTTAAGGAAGAAAATCGGAAGAAACTGGCTGGTGTGCGATCGTGTTCTTCAGCCATCTTGACTCTTCTTACTGTACTGGTATACATCCTGTAAATACAATCTGCATGTACTTACAGCATCTCCGCAGCAAAAAGATTTGAATGTTGATGATTAACCTAACTAATCACTTGGTACATAGTCTGTTGTACTGTCTGCAGCTGAAACTTTAATCCAGCGTATGAGAAACGCCACGTTTCGGCAATGCATTAAGTTTTCTTCCCTATAAAGTTTTGTGGCATAACAATCGCCTAGCACATCGCATATGGTCGTAATGAGAGCGCTGTACTCTGGCGTGTAACACTGAACGCTAAAAGTATGTAGTACATGCTTCGAGTATAGTCGACCGTCTTCGGCCCTTCCTGGCACAGTGTTTATAACTTCCAAGTTTGCGCCATGTTTGTGTCATATGGCACGTGTGCTCTACAAGCTGTGCAGACATGCGGTACACATTTTAAAGTATTAATAATCGAACATATTTCATATATGTCTGTATCACGCGGTATTGAAACGGATTATATGGAGGTTTCTTACTACCGAATATTTTTAACTTTCGGCATAGCCTACATAGCGTCACAGCATGATAACCTTTTTTGACACAATTGAAACGACATGCCAGAGAGCGCATTAAATTTCGCGGCCGCATGATTCGAGGAATTTATAGAACGTGTCTCCATCTAACAAGGCGGGTTTCATAAATATACGTAAAGATTGGACGCAACTAGAGGAACCACAAAGAGGTTTCACTTGCGTCTTTTTTCTTTTTTTTTGTAGGTCAGCACAAGTCAAAGCGACCCGTATCAACGGCTTCCCAGGAGCTTGAATGGGATCCTGCAGCCGATAACGACCTTCTGGGTTCTTCGGTAAGTCGCTGCTTGATGAATAGGAAAGATTGAAGTCGATTCGAAATCAGGTCACATGAAACCCTGATTGAGCGCATATATTTACGGAAAAAATGTAAAAAATGCAGCGCCGAAAAATTTATTTTCAATTTGTTTCAGGGTTTGAAGTGTTTGAAGTGAACGGCAGAGCGTGCAACATGGACGAAGAGAGAACGACAACGCGAGCGCTGTGTTGTCGTTCTCTCTTCGTTTGAAGGGTTCAGAGAGTAATAAGAAATGGTGCATCAGTGTAGCAAACTTATGTAGCAAAGAAGCGGCTGTTTGAAAGGGGTAATTCAGTGCAGAATATAGTACGAAACACGCAAGAAGCCAGCTGTGAAACAATGACTAAAATTCTAGACCGGTGTTACGTTGCAAAAGAAAGTGGGTACGGCAAAATAAAGCGGGAACACGAAACCGAAACGGAAATTAGCTATGTGACATTGCGGAAGATACCTCTTCAAAAGTCTTTCGCTGCGACAACACACTTTTAATTTCAACGAAAAAAAAAAGTTCATGTTCAGAGCCTTCTCGTTCGATAATATTACTCACTGAAGAAATCGCGAACTGTATTTCGGTAAAAACCAAGCTAGAAATGCTGGACTAGTGACAGAGAACAAAGCCCTGTTCACTGATTTCACAGATTTGTAGTTGACTTTGCTTACGCTCAGGGCTGCTTCTTGTGTTTTGCTACGTAGTTGGCCACACTTAACGAGATCGGTTTATAAAGGAACACGGACAATATTTCAAACAATTCTTTCTTATTTCGCGCGAAATGAAGGTCCAAGACCTGAAAACTCTACAAAAAAAAAAAAAATACTCCGAAGCATCAGATCGGCCTGGATGATTTAACATAACATCGTTTCTACAACCAGTTTCGGTTTCGTTTCCGGCAGTTCTATATGCTCCGTCGTGACGTCATTACCCAGAAGTTGCTGTCGTAGACGCAGGATGTTATGACGTGTAGAAACTTACTCCGGCACGCGTGACCTCCTTTTACACTGATCATTATGATAATCCTCAGCCTATTTCATGTACACTGCAGTGCGAAGGCCAGGCTCTCCAAAAGTTCTGAAATTATCCCTATCTTGTGCGAGCTGATTTCATTTTCTTCCTGCCTCCTCTATTTCATCACCGCGCCTAATTCGCTGCCGTCCTCGGCTGCGTTTCCGATCCCTCAGTATCCATTACTTTGGTTTACCTGATCACCGTGACCTGGCACTTTTTTTTTGCATAATTAGGCAACAATGTCAGGAACCCTTGTTTCTTCTATTATCCACTCTGCTGTTTTGCGATCTCTTAACGTTACGCCTATCAAATTTCGTTCCATCGCTCACTGCTCGGTCCTTAAACTTCATCTCGAGTTCAAAAGCGAGGTCACTTCTGAACATACTCCTGGTGACACTCGATGGGTAGCGCATTTTTTTCGTGCTAGCTGGAGTGGTGCCGAAACGTCACTTGTATGTGGCTCCCCCGTTACCACCTTCTGGGTCATGACATCACCGCCGAGTTTAACTTCCCGGAAGTGAAACCGCAACTGCTGGAAGAAAAGCTGTTTTGTCAAATTATTCTGGGCGCACTGAGGCGTGGCGATATGTTTTCTAGAATTTTCTGGTGCGGAACTTTAACGCTGAAAATGAATACCCGAAAAATCATGCTAGTACTCTATTAAATTCAGGCAAACTTTGCTTGTCAGTAAGCATATATAACATTAGGCACGTTAAATAATCAATGACATGAAGGGATGAACGGCAACTGTGTGGCTTCTTAAAGGCCAACTCCGGCGATTTCTCGAGGTCGATGGATGTCAATGAAATTCGCTGGGTACGTTCATTTGCACGTTTCCGTCGTTTATGCCAAATTACAGGCTTGAGACATGCGCAGATTGTTTGCAAATGAATTTTAAAGATTGTCTGCAAACGCCCTCCTGGCTTCCCACAATTATTGGCAACATTGCGTCTGTGACGTCAGTATTGGGAAGGCGGCGGAAGTGACGCAGCCGAGGGCACCGCTAACTTCGGCGCTTCGGCCGCTACAGCGAGCGTCTGCTGTGCACAAGGCGACAGACAGCGTTGGTTTGGCCGGCGCTTCGCTGGTCGCCCCGGCTGCCACAGTTTTCATACTCGGTGCCAGCGTGACTGGCATGCCTTGCACGACTTCCGGTTCGTTCGTAACAACATCTACGTCATACGTAGACAGCACACTCGGTTGGGTTTCGGTTTCGGTGTAGCGCTTTTTTGCTTATTTAAAAATATTCTCCAATTTGCCGAGTATTCCTGCTATCGGGCCCGTAACAGGAGCGTCTCAGGAACATAAAAGCACCATTACTTTGACATGGCCAAAAAATCGCCGGAGTTGGCCTTTAATGAAACTTATCCTATAGTTACTGAATTATTATGTACATAGCCGCATTGTTCAGGGAACATACAGTGGACGTGGCGTTCATTGTTAGCGGCGTGCATATCTTTATGTAATTCATAAGCTCAGCACTCATCGTAAAGTCATTTGCACCTGTGGTGGTGGTTCTTCTGTGTGGTTGTCGCCGCTTAACGTACTGTCTTTTGTGACGTGTGTTTTTCCCTCACCGTTGTGTTCTTGTGTTTATAATACGGAGCTGTGTGTCTTTCTGTGTATGTGTTTGCAACTCTGTTTCAAAAGACGGAGGTTTTAAATTTTTTCCCGCCCAAAGGCCTCAAAATGAAGCCGTTAATTCTCCGCTTTTCCGTGAGGTGGCGCCACCGACTTGAAAAGAGCGAACGTGTGTTCTTCTTTGAAGGAATTGAGTGCCATGGATCTTGGAGATGACGAAGACTTTCCCGAGACGCCCAGGAAGGCAGGCAATGCAGAGACGATGGTAAAGAAGCGCCCTCTGTATTACGCGCCAATTGCGTCTACCAGTGAAGTCACCATCAACAGCTTTTAAGAGGCTGAGCCTCTTTTTAAAGTCAGCATTGACAGTCATTCATCAAAGCGACATTTCATCTCTATCGTTTCTTTTTTCTGTTTGATCAGGGCGCAGAAACTGTCTATTATTTCGCCTTGGAATTAATCCTTGTATGCTGAGTTGGAAAGGCAGAGTTTGCTAACAAAAGTTCTGAGATCCAACGCAAATGTAGAATTTGAACTCAAGAATAGGATAAAAAATATCTAACGATGA
The DNA here is from genome assembly GCF_013339695.2 of Rhipicephalus sanguineus. Classification (NCBI taxonomy): domain Eukaryota; kingdom Metazoa; phylum Arthropoda; class Arachnida; order Ixodida; family Ixodidae; genus Rhipicephalus; species Rhipicephalus sanguineus. The sequence continues at coordinate 66,917,701 of NC_051185.1, read as the reverse complement.
CAAATACCGGACAAGTACCCATTTCCGTCCTTCATATCTGTGTTATATATTCTTCTTGCCATCCATAAGCTTGAATATGTAGCAGCTAGCCCGGCGGAGAGTTTCCATTAATTAAACTAGGCCAATGAAGTTTGATGTGTCGTCCAACAATTTTGATTGTTCATTATAGTGTATATTCATGATTTGACGTTGTTCGAATGAGAGCACAACCAGTCGGAAGTTAACTGTTATTCATATTCAGTCTGCTGGCCGTTGAATGCTCGTAATGCAGGCGACAGCTGACAAGATCAGTTTCGTTTTCTTTTTCTCTACAGAATAACTATTTAGTCTTGACCGCACGTTTCTGCGCCCTGTATCCGTATAACGACAAAGAACAAACATTTTCATCCACGACCGCTCTATCATCGTGACATATGTGAAGTCAGAATGTCGAGTCCTCATCCTCGGTCAGAGAAGAGTTGTGATGCTTATAGAATTACGTGAGTTCGAGTCATTGTAAGCCCTACACAACCATGCTACGCAGGTCCACAAACACTTCGTAAGTTGTAACATGTTCAAGAAAAATGGTCATGAATCGGGGACTGCCTGTTTTGCAAAGAATCAATCGAGAAACAATTGACGAAGTATTTCCCACATTATAGAAGATTGTGGAAGCCGACAATGAGCAGCAATGACACTTAGTGCCCGAATGAGTTATTGCGGAAAGCAAGTGAACTATATATGTGGAGTGGTTTACACAGTGAACAGTTTGCTCAGCAAAAACTTTTGCTGTGAGTGGCTTGGCACTGCTAGAGCTCATGTTATATCATTTGCAAATTCCAAGCACAGCATCAAGAAACGCTTATTTTTATCGCAATCAAAAGCGATGTCGGTCAACAATCATGAGCTTAGAGTGTGGGCAGCTCCCAGCTTAATTTTCACATTAATTCATTCGTTTAAGTTATTCGTGCGCTATCACGAAAATAAAATCTACATTCCCAAGTAACTGACCTGCGAAGCAATGTTTTTTCACGTACATCGAGGTGATGGTAAAGTCTCAAGATCTTTCTCGAAAATTTGCTTTTCATTGAGCGTTTTGCGTCGGGTATTAAGAGTCTGAAATCGCAAGTTCTCTCGCTGAAGATATCTTGCACACTTCTAAATGCTGGCGCAGTGAGAGGTGATTGAGTGCTAGGTACGCTCATTCCAGAAAACGAGCGCTCAGTGGGCGTCATATCCATACTTTTTGTCTTCATTCCAAGTTTATTCCTATCACCTGTGATACGGAGCGCGTTCTATCGACCAATGACAGGTTCACAGTCGCGTGTTTCCATATCCTGAAGAGCGCAACGCAGGAACTTCCGGTAGCCGTCACGCGCGGGATTCACGTGACCTGAGTGGGAACGTCACCTGTGACGTCATTGGTAGCAAGGTGCATATGTCACTGTCGACTAGGCTTCTCGCAGTAGTGATGCTGCAGAAATAGTGAGAACCACCGCAAAGCGGCATGGCGTAGGTTACTGCCCCCCCCCCCCCAACCCCACCCCCAGTGACATGGACTAACCATTTACACCAGCGAAACAGCGTCACTTATGCAACGCCAGGCAGAACCTTTCCCTTCATTCAAATTTTACGCGGTGGTATGACGTCACGATGACGGTTCTGCTCATGTGACGGCGATCGGAAGTTCCGCCATTGCGCTGTGTAGGATACGGAAACACGCTTCACAGTCACCTTCGCGTTGTGTTGTAAGCCAGTTCCTCCTAGGTTGTTCCACGCGTTTCAGAGAAGCCTGCATTAGGCGTCTGTATTTTCGACTTGAATGGAGAGTATTACAAGAATTCTATGCTTTATGTTATCACCTGCTGACGTTGTCCTGTGTGTCACATCCTGTAGTGTATATTTTTTGTCTTTCTTTGTCACACTCTTCTTCTGTTCTTTCACTTTTGTGTTTGTGAGCGTATGCCGCAATGTGGTGCTATGTTCTGTTTGTACGTGAAGTCTCCTATTTATGACATCCTCACACAGTTCACAGAATGACGCGCCATATTACATGCTTCACTGCACGAGCTGAGAACAGAAAGTGTGTATATATCCAAGTCACGATATTTTTTTTATGTAAGCAGCACCGACGAAATCGACCCACGTCATGTATCGCGATAGCACCGATTTTATAAATTAAAATTTCTCAACGAACTTGTTGTCTGGTGTGAATTTACTTTTTTTTGTTGAAAAGGAGGCAGTCGTATCAAGCTCAGGGCGCCCACCGAATGAAACGATATTTCAAATATTTCATTTTTTTTTCGGCCGCATATTACGTGCTTCGAATATAATTTCTTATCTCTTTATCGGTATAACCTCCGACAAATGTCAAGCGCCTGGTGCACTTGCCCGCGGCAAATTTCTCAATGCGGATCTCCTGGCTCAGTCTTCGTGTGACATTTAGCGGCATAGAAGAAATAATGCTTCGTATCCTCTTCTACCTATTCCTCTATTGCCTGTTTGTTGCTGGGCCTTTCGGGTGACCTACCGCTTACTAACATCCTTGCTTGCTTTTACACTGCGACCTCTATTACGAAACGAGCTAGATGTACAGCGGCAGGATTCGCGTCCTTATTGCGCGCAGAAATAGAACGAAACGTCAAGGTAAACCTTGATTAATGGGCTTCTAGATGAGGATTAGCACTGATTTTGCCGCAGAGGCGCGGGTCCCTCTATATGTCAGGAAAGTTTGCAGCAAACTCACGTTTGTTCATGTCATATGTAGTACACGTGGAGCATGGATTGGCTAATCTTTCTAGTTGCCCAATCGCCAAAGGAACACCTGATAGAACTAGCATTCTGGGCGTATACAAAATGGAATGAACTCGTATGAATCGATCGGCATGCACAGTTTAGCGGAGAGGTACACTGGCGTGTTAAGACTGTTGGCTGGAATGGTTGCTATAGTACAATTTCCAGAAGACTTTGAGCTCAAGGACAACGTCAGCCTAGACAGTCAGAAACTTAGCGTGGTTTTACCACTGTGACAAATAGGCGCCAGAACTAGGTGTCTTTATGATTAAATAGTGGTTCGATATGATGTTAAAGAGGTTGAGAATTGATTTTTCTTAGGAGAGCCAACTTAGAGAGTTAACAATGTTGAGCCAATTGAGCTAACAATGTTGGGCCAATAATAGAAATATTTATAGAGCGCTTTCACGGTGCGATACACTTAGCTTGCAGAGGGTGAACGAGTGACGGTAAGGATACACGCGTCGTTTCAGGTTCTTTCCATCCACCGTCAAAGCTGGAAATGTGCGAGACTTTCGCTTTCTCCACTCTAGAGCTTTATTTTTCTTCACAAATTTGGAGTCCGCGCGAGCAACTGACGGACGTACCATTGTTCGTCCAATCCGCTGCTCTGAAAGGGCTTGCTGGAAATGTGCGAGACTTTCGCTTTCTTCACTCTAGAGCTTTATTTTTCTTCACAAATTTGGAGTCCGCGCGAGCAACTGACGGACGTACCATTGTTCGTCCAATCCGCTGCTCTGAAAGGGCTTGTAGTGCATGTCTCGCCTAAAAAAAAAGAAAAGAACCTGGAACTTCGTGTCATAGTCTCCGTAAAACCGTCGCACTTTCATGTGATTCGGCCTTTATGGCGTCGCTTTCTCTTGCAGCCGTCAAACGCCTACACACTGGGAGCGTATAGCGGTAGCTTGATATTCACCAACGCCCCCTACGACTCTCCGTCCGACTGAGGGAGGGAACGCGGCGCCGACTGGAGCGCTCCACGCGGGCACCTCGGCAAAAACAGTGGCTGCTAGCCCTCGTTAGGGTTAAGCCGGATCCATCGCCACAAGCAGTGCCGGGACGATTTCGTCCCTCCTGAAAAAAAGAGTGTCGTGAAATAGTGCCTCTGCTACGCTCACTTGTAGAGAACGGACTCTCAACGACCCATCCTCCCGGTGTGCTCTAATAGAAGTGTCGTTTCTTTGTAGAAGTCGATAGCGCGTATTACCAGTGACTCCGCAAACCATCTCACGTTCGACCAAGGGACACTCTTCCCACATCAGTGCTTGCTCGGCGTGATTATAAGGACTCAGAATGTCACCTTTACGTGCGTCTGCTTTAGGTGGAACCGTAACTTGTGACAGGAGGCTCTTTCAAGGTGACGTGACTATATCTCCTTTCTCAAGCGCGCCTTTAGCGCAGTTCTTTTTTTTCCTATGCAATCACAAACCCCACCTATTGGACTGAAGTGAGTCTGTGACGAAGCCATTTCGCTTTCACTATGTCCGTTGGACAGTTTGATATCCAACGGGAAATGCCTGCAGCTCCAGGCATGAAGAGGGCCTCCAACAAATAACCAAATCGACAGGCCTCCGTGCAGAACCAAAGAACATTAGCTATAGCAACTTCATGACCGTGTTCCACATGGGCCTTCATGTTTCGCACCATTGTGCCCTCGTGCTAATTTCAAGACTTGTTCTATATATGGAACCGCTGGTCACCTGAAAATGCGGTGTAATTTGTGCACTGAGGTTTTGTGCTGAAGACAACACGCCTGCAAGTTTTACTGTGACATTCTGCTGGCTCGATCGAATACATTTTCGGGCTGGCTGTCCATACAAGCTAGAGTAGTGAAGATTGCAGATATGAGGAGGCTGTGAGCTGAAGTAAGGTTCAGCAACGCTTGTAGCGTGTAGGATGCGGCTAGTCTTACCTTAGTGGTGTTCTTGTGTTGTGAGTTCATTTCAGATTTCATGCCATTCTTTGTTGTTCCGACTTAGTCATTTTTGGTATAGGCCGCCATATATCATAGCTGCGTCTCAAGATAAAGCTTTTGTGCCATGTGAACGTTTAGTAAGACATTGAAGCTCAATTCAAGTCTTCATATGCCTTGATATGTAAACAAGCGTGTTATAATGAGCAGTCAAATGCGGGGGATTATGTTTTACTTCCGCTGTTCGAAGCAAGTTTAATATTTTGCAGTTTTTCGATATACCGCGTGACGCGGAGCATTGTTCACCGTTGAATGCATTTACAAGGACGTTTAACATAGAAATATTTTAGTACAAGTACATGCACAATCATAATACCATTTGGTTATGGTGCTAACAACTGGTGTACTAAGTAGTTTGCAAAGTGCCTCAAAGGAGTTAGCATTGTCTAACCAGTTTCTAGAGAGAAGAGGCGCATTCTCAGTATAAGCTCATTCAAGGGGCATTTATCCACAGAAAAGGTTAGCGCGCAAAGAGACAGACGCAGGATGAAGAAGATGAAGGCACACCACAAGTGCTCTAAGCTTTTGCGCTGTTTGTGTTCTAATTCCTTCTGTGAATATGCTATGCCAACTATCCCAGCTAGCCATCTTGTTATAATTGCATTCATCACTTCAGCTAAGCATTTTAGCGAAATTCGCGGGACGTAGTGACAAGAAACAGTTACCTGTGAACATTCCGGTGGCATTCGTAGTGGTTACTATAGCCCTATATGCAGTTGTAGAATTACAGCGCACTTCGCGATGAACACGTTATACGGAAGACCGTGTTTTAATGAAGCGTGACATATTTGTTTCCATACATATCTTTAATAAATTGCTGCGGTTTTTCAATGCAGTGTGTGATAAGAAAAAAAAAAGCCTTTTTCTGACATGTGATGATGCCTCGCGATCACGTATGATGGTTCAGCCGAGGCAGTTTACCGAGCCAATCGCACGGCAATTGAAGCTCGTCATCTACATCACTGGCCTTTCATAACCGCTAACCCACATTGCAGTACAATTCACACATTCCATTAGATATAGTCAATTGTCGTCAATGATGATGTGTCATCGCAGTACATGTATATTACATGCGTAGTACTATCTTCCTTTTATTTCGTAGCTCAGATGTCGAGTATATTCCTCTTGAATGTAACGTATTCATTGAATGAGTGGACGTATATTTTTAAGAGCCACGATGTATTTCGTCATGTTATTTTAGCGTAGCGGCAAAATGCGAAAATTTCAGAGCTCGCGGCCCCTGTTAGGCCATGCTTGCCGTGTCTGCCAGGAAAAGAGCGTTCGTTTCCCGAAAACAGCTGCTTACGACGACTACTTCGTTCCACAAAACGCAAGCATGTGACTTCGCGCATAGTGGACACGGGTCACCAGACCAAGGTGCAATCTGTGGCTCACAGGCAAAACCGAGATGTGTCACTTGAGGCTCACAGGAAAATTTCCTTGGCTATTCACAGCTACAACAGCTATGATGAGTTTATGCTATAATCAAGACCAGACTTGAACGAGATATTTAGGTCTTTTTTTTTCCCCGCATGTAGCGAAGGATGGAAGGTAATAATCATCACGACGTTTTATAACCATGTTGACGTTGTTTTCTGGACTACAGGTTGTGCTTCCAGATCTCAATTTTTTACGACTGTACATCAGAGCATTCCGTTTTTGTAAACGTGTGGTCCGATTATTTGTGTGAAGTTCATCCATCTGCAGCTATAGAGGTTTTTTTTTTTTTTAGGTTACAAGATTCATGCATGTCTTTTTTTGATGAGCTGCGTTTTTATCAATCATCTCCTAAACAACCAAATAGTAGCAACAAGTGACTTCATTGCCTTAAACAGTTTGCATGTGTCTAGAGGAAAGAGTGGCTTTTTGTGCATTACAGATTGAAAGTGTGTGAAGAGTTATGTAACAGCATGGAACTTCGTAATAAAGCATAACATATGTTCTGTTGTGCGCATGTTGTGATCTCGTCTTGCAAGAGGCGTTGTTGCTTTGGTGTGCCATTTGAATTTCGCTAACCATCTCTCGAGCTTTTGTCATCTGGTTTAACAACCTTACAGGGTCTATTGTTTTTTGAAAGCCGCACAGTACACAATACTCCATCTTAAAGTATATTTCACTGTCCATCTTAAAGCCGTCGTACTGCTATAGATTGCGAAAGTTCTGAAGATTATGCTCTGCAGTCGAAGCTTACATTGCAGTATAGCTGTAAAATGCTCGTTTATAATTACAGCAATGTACACCACGTACAATTATAATTAGGACTGTTTGCAAAGTATCCTAGATATTGTCATATGCATACACATCAAGCAGTCGCAGAAATTACCAACTTTTTGCTGCAAATTTCAGTACCAAGATTACCAAAACAAGTTGCAAGAAGGTTTTAGCTTCTACTCTGTTCTAGAACCTTTCCACGTAACAAATGTGCACCATAAATTTACTTTTAAAAACTCACAAGAGTTGCGGTCTTTCTCTTCAAGTAACTGCCCAATGGCAATTATTTGTTCTGTCACAGGCTGTGCTAAATGCCTCCAAATTCAATCTTCCTGGGAAGGTGGCTTTACAGACTGAAATATTCCGAATATGACTGAAGCACAAACACCCTGTAGATTTTCGCGGCCGTCCTGGTCTTCTTGCGAAGAAAAAGAAATATTTACGTGTAAATTTTTAAAGCCCAAAAAATGCCAACACCATCATTTATTCAGGGAAAAAAGGGATACAAGATGCTTGCCATCAGGAGAAACATCTTAACCAAGATATTTAGTGAACATATTGTTACTCTCCTGTTACTCTCGCATCTCATGTATCTGCTCTAGTTGAATCAGGCAAGAATTTAATCGTTGTCTGAGGCTACATGACACACCTCACGTCTGTCAAGTTTTCAGAGTATGCCTTCTTGCCATGCATCACCGCTTGACCTGACTATCTCAACACAAACTGTAGATCAATCGTGTAGTATCACGCATACACAAGAAAGCGTAACGAGTTATTGCTTGCAGCACCACTACAAATCGTTCCTCTTCAGATTTTGCCGGTTTGTCGAAGCATAGACGCGCTGCTACAAACCTTAAACGCAGGAAATCGAAGCTGCTAGCGGACGATGTGCGTCCATCTCTGAGGTGTCTTTGTTTTCTTGCTGGCAATGCTAAAACGGAAACTGGTATTCTGTCTCCTAAACAAGGACGTATGCAGCTTTGGGCACAGAGAAACACTGGACCTGCACACCGCTAACAGTGGTCTAAAGCTCCTTTCTTGGGACAATGCTTTGAAGAAACAGGTGCTATAAATGCACTTCGGTATAACTGCTCCTTAGGAAAGTCGGTGTTTGCTAAACATATCGTAGTAGCCCAAAACTCGAAACAGAGAGAAAACAGAAGACGAAGAGGAAATGAAAGAAAGAGAGGCGCTTTCCTCTCCTTCTGCCTCCTTTCTTTTTTTGAGTTTTAAGCTGCTACGACATGTTTAGATATAAATGCAACCTCAGGAAGCTAGTCAGAGATGTGTCGCAAATCTGTTTTTGATGTTAATAGCCTAAGAGGGTGTATAATAAAGTAAGGAAGATAAACTAGCATTTTCAAACGAAGTTCAGACTATTTAGTTACAGAACTCGTGAAAGAAAATCCTTAGGAAACACGAATGTGTCTTTTGAAAATGTATCTTTCACCATCTCGTTCAAAAACAAAGCCTGTTGGGACAACTGGTAAGTCCATTGCTGGAATACACCAAAAAACGCATCTTGGAAAAGAACCATATGCCTTCAAATTTTTGAAACAAACAAGAAAAAAATACTTGCTGAATCGCGAGGAAAGAGTCACCAGTCTGCCCGCAGTGCAAGCTCCGGTAACAAATATCACACCTAAATAAGGCTAAAGTTCGGGGGAAGATGGAAGTTCGAAGAGATGTAAAATTCTTGAACTCGGAATATCTCTGGAGCCAACGTCTCGCACAAATGGTCTTGTCTTCTTCAAGGCTGCAGCTCGGTTGCAGAGTCCTGAACCGTAGCCTTGAAGAAGACAAGAGCTCTTGTCGAAACGTTGACTCCAGCGACAACCCGTGTTCAAGAATTTTTCAAAGATCACACGTGTTGCACACGCGTGGCACCCCATACTGGAGGCTTTTGACAGCGTAAGCGAGATGCGTAGGTCCATTTAGATGATTGCGAGGTGCTAGCTCTAGGTTAAAACGTTGGTTAGAATGGATAACGCAAAATAGAGGAAGACACTGCAGGTATATAGTAAAAACGTGGTCAGTGTCTTCGGCTAAGAGTTGAACCTACATGATAATGTACCACAAATCTTGAGAATTGACCTCAATGCTGATTAAGTGGCTGTGGGATTACTCATCTGTGCAACCGATAGATTTTAAATCAGAGTGACTCTTGTTGGGAGGCTGTCGACGCACAGAGGTTTCGATGTACAGCTGTCGGGGAACGCAAACGCGCCAATTTAGGCCCAACTGACACGTCCACTTAGGGCAGGTAGTGACCGCAGATCTGAATCATGAGGCCGAAGTGATTACAAATAAGAATGGGCCGTAGCGCATTTAGCAGGCATTCGGGGATTATGAATGACAGTTTACCACTATTCCTCAAGGTAAAGGTATATGACAGCTGCAACTTACCGGTACTTACCTGCGGGGCAGAGACATGGCGGCTTACGAAAAGGGTTCTTAAATGGTAACGGAATACGTCTACTGGAAGTGGTAAAGGAATACGTCTATTTAGGACAGGTAGTGACCGCGGAGCCTAACCATGAGACTGAAGTAACCAGAAGAATAAGATTGAGGAGGGGGGGGGAGGGGGGAACACATTCGGCAGGCATTCTCAAATCATGAATGGTGGCTTACCACTGTCCCTCAGGAGGAAGGTATATAATAGCTGCATGTTGCTAGTACTTACCTACGGAGCAGAAACCTGGAGGCGCAGAAAGAGGGTTCAACTGAAGTTGAGGACGACGCAGCGAGCCATGGAAATAATAATAATATCTGCAACCTTGGGGGACAAGAAGAGAGCTGGGGGGGTCAGGCAACAAGCGGCTGTAAAGGATATCTTAGTCGAAACCAAGACAAAGAAACTGGCTCGGGCACTTCGCACGTAGCACGAAGGCATGATCTCTGCAAAGACAATGTTGCAGCTCCTCCAATTGTTACATGATGTTTTGATGCCAGAGGTAGTAAAACGGAGTGTTTTGATGAATACTAATAGTCAATCAAATGACGTGGGCACATATGCGGAACAATTTAGGTCTCAGTTCTTGGCGCGCGGTGTAACTATCAGTGTTAATTAAATTGTGGTGCTGGAGGCGAGAATGCTACAATATCATGATTAGGAACACTTGCTGGGGGGACGCCGGACTAATATTTAACACGTTGAGTTCTTTAGCTTACTATCCTCCAAACCGAAAGTGTGAGCGTAGATCATTTGAGAGCGTGGTCGAAGAGCCGAAGCTGTCAAGGGGAACGATCAAGCTGGTTACGAGAACTGCCATTCCCTTTGTTTTGTTCTTTCTTTCACGCTTCCAGCCGGCGGCTCCGGACGACTTGAGCCGACAGCCCTCGATGATCACGCTGCGTGGAGAGTCCATGTACGGAAGCCTCTGCAATGTCATGTAATCGACGAGAGCAGTGGCAATTCGCTGAAACCACTCACTCCGACGACGTGAATTCGATTCAACTCAACTCGACACGGCTGACGGCGACGACACGATCGCGCTTCGAACTCTCTAGCGCGCAGCCCTCGCGGCCGATTTGAGGCAAAACTCATTGAATGTGTTCAAGGTGATGCGGCCGACGACGCTTCATCGGCATTTTCCTGTTCCTCAGCTTGACGGTATACGTTGCAAGGAACGCAAGTGTTCACCAGGCATGCATTTTTTTGTTTCACTGTGAATTTCGGGTGTGACGGAGGACGGTGTAGTATATATACAGATTTTCCGAGTGAACTACCGCCGACGCCTACCACGAAACGCTTGGATTCGAAGCAATATCCAGGAGACCGCTAACAAAGGCACGCTAGCTGCGTTTTGTGCCTTCGCAGTCTTACCTCCTTTGCTTCAGCTGATGGTATAATCGCTGAGGCCTCTGTGTTTGCACATACGCCACCTCGTATATGTTCGCACTGGATCACATATGCCTGGTTCATGTTTATACACCTATACAAGGTTGATTGGGCCACGCGGATAAAAGAACAGCACAAAACACACACTAGTATAAACAATCACTGTAACTCTTCTTTATATACAACAAAAAAAAGCAAGGTGAATGGGTTTCCTACGCAAACGTGGTAAGATTATGTCTTAGTACAGTTGGTAGACTGCCGGTTTTTCCAAAATAAGCGGTTTCGTCCTCATGGCGCCGGCTGCTGGTTTCCCTTCTGCACGGGCATAATATTTGCCAGTTTTTCGGGACCTCCTTAGTCGTCCGGCACGATGGTTGCATAGCAAACGTGTCATCAGGCGACAAATGAATTGCCACCACATCAGCATCTACAGCGCAGAACACCAAATAATAATCAGTTACCGTTAGCGCATCCATATGTGAATCTGATGTTTAACATGAGTAATTGCGTATACGTGTACGTTGGGGTTTGGATGTTCTGAGTGACGTTGGTAATAAAATACTGTGAACAATTCCTACTGCGATCTCTTTAACTGTGCACCATACCGAGAAAACTACACACCATGTGCCCAACTAGAATTTTTTTCGGAAGTGGGAGGGGGTGTTGATCCTTTTGTATGTATGTTCATGCGGGCATTTGTATGTGTGCGCGTATATATGCACAAACAAAATGTAAAAAAAATTGTTTGGCGGATGGGGGTGGGTTTGAACCCCCCGGCCAGGGTGATGGGGGGGGGGTTCAAACCCGCCCTGGCCTCGCCATTGGTACACAAAGGTCAAGCCAAAACACGCTACCTTTTTGAGATGTTTTCTGCATACAGCAGCACTTTTACGAGCTCTATATAGTATGGCTGTTCTTGCAGAAGCATACGCGGTGCCTTTGTTTGGCGATGCTTGCTGCAATCACAGAACTGTAGCTCCGCGAATTACTACACAAGGATCAAACTTCCGTTTTACGAGACCTGTTCTTACAGTTCTGCATGCTCGTACCTAATAAAACCCAAAGAAGTTCAACAAAAGTTCACCTCAATTCATGACGCATCAGCACTTCATCTCAATACAAGGGAGCGACGGATCAGCTAAGGCATTGCAATCTTAACAAGGTCACATCGATAGGTCTGTCGCCACTATTTCAATGCAACTAAGGACAACAGCTACGCAAGACACTGAAGCGTCAAAGTAAGGGGATTGCTATTTTATTTTTTTCCCATTTCGTTTACTGCTACCGTCGCCCACCAAATTTACGACCTCATAGTGGTCGCCAACTGATTCATGTTTTCGGTCGGTCTTTAGGTGTTAAGGTAAACGCCTTCAAAGAAGCTCATTGCATTGTAAACAGGCACGTTTCCCTTCAAAACTTGCCTTGAAACAAAGGAGCAACCTGCACAAGACGACCAGTTTTCTGGAACTTTAAAATTATAAATCGCCGAGAGCGCACAAACATTTTGTTACGGTATGCAATTGGGCGTGTTGGTACGGATGCATAATGAAACTTCACCACGCGGTAATGAGAGGGAAAAATGCAAGACAGGACGAAGTGCTGTCTTCTTGTCTTTCCCCCATGATAAGACAGCAGTTCGTCTTGTATTGTCTTTCGTGCTATGCCATATCCGTGTGCTGAAATTTCATTACGCACAAACATTGTTCTTTTTCAAAAATTACGGCGATTGAATATGCTCGAATACAAATGTAGGTTCGAAGTCGAGCGACACATGACCATCGAATGAACAGAATACCAAAAGAGTGCCAGGTTTCTGTGTTTTTTTTTTCTTTTCTGCCATTACATGGTACATGAACATGTTAGGCAAACTGCACGACTTGCGCAAAACACGAAGCCATGTATTGCATCTTGGGCACCACATAGATCACAAACGAGCTTCAATGACGTAAGTACGTTTTGCTTTCTCACCGTTCGAACTGATGTAATGGTGCTTACAACCGACCTCGAAAACAGTGCTTATGTGAAAGGGGGGGCTGATCGAGACCTAGCAAAAAAAAAAAGAAAAGAAGGCTCGCCTGCTAAGCCGTGGCAAAATAGTGCTACGGCCTGGCATTAAGAAGGAGCGAGTCAATCTAGTCTTTGAAAGAGGGCGGCTACCTTTGTTCTAGCCCTTGCTGTCGTCGTAAACTAGGGCGGCAAACGCCGCGGTGGTCTAGTGATTATGGTGCTCGACTGCTGACCGGAAGGTCGCGGGATCGAATGCCGGCCGCGGTGGCCGCGTTTCGATGGACGGGAATGCTAGATGCCCGTGTATACTTAGATTATGTGTACGTTAAAAAACACCACATGGTCCTGATTTCCGGAGCCCTCCACTACGGCGTCCCTTATGTTTTAGTTTTGGGACGTAAAACCCCAACAATTATTATTATCAAACGAAAGCGCCTTAGCTACTTATAAGCATATCCGTGTATAATCTTTCGTCCGCGTCATTCCGGTCACAATATTCTGCATGAACATTGGTCGGCTGTGATCACTGAGGCCTGTCCATTGCTCTCTGTCACCAAAGCTCGGGCTGGGGTACTTCATTTTACTTTCTTCTTTTTCCGCACCAACATAGCTAATGTCATCATAGCTAATGACGAAGTAGGCGAACTGGTCACTGTTCCTTCCGCCTTTGATGAGTGCTTCATGACTGGCACAAAATACAGGAACAGGACACCTATAAGAGAGAGAGCAATGACTGACCAACACCTTCTATCGTTACTGAAAGGAGCATAATGGTAGACATAAATAAACTATGAAGTTCATTGGATACGCTGAACCGAATGGCGAGTTAGCGCAAATAGCGCTCACAGAAAGAGGAACTTCCGGAGTCTCCATTTACGTACCGAATGGTGGGAGATCGGGCTAGTTGGTATTGCGTGACCTATAGCGTAATAGCACGAAAACACAACAAAGGACAAGAGGGAACACTTCAAGCGCTAACTTTCAACTGTGGTTTATTGTGAAACGCGGCAGGAAATATGAAAAAGAGAAAAAGAAGGCACATGTCCAAACAAGCGAAATCAGACGAAACAAGCACATGTGAATAATAGTAATAATAATAATAATAATAATAATAATAATAATAATAATAATAATAATAATAATAATAATAATAATAATAATAATAATAATAATAGTGATATCTGGGGTTTTACGTGTCAAAACCACGATGTTATTATGAGGCACGCCATAGGGGAGGGCTGTGGGAATTTCGACTACCTGGTGCTCTTTAACGTGCACTGACATCGCACAGTACCAGGGCCTCTAGCATTTCGTATACATCGAAGTGCGCCAGCAGCGGCTGGGATAAGCAAGCAGGTATTGAAACATGGTAAGTGCAAACTCAGGAGTGGTCACCGCATGCTTACCGAGTTTTCCATAGAGCATAATTTCTTGTAGCAGAACGTTGAAAATGGTTTTAGTAATAACACCAAGTGCAAGCAGACAAAAAAAAGAAAGAAAAAGGCAACGAAAAGAAACACGCTACGCTGCAGTAAGCGCAAGCAAAAAAAAAAAGGAGGTAAGAAAAAAGTTGTGTCAGAAGTGGGATTCGAACCCACGCCCGGAAGACCGGACTGCGACCTGAACGCAGCGCCTTGGACCGCTCGGCCATCCTGACAGCTGTGAACGGGAGTCACTCGCGTTGACTTCAAAGACGGTCACAGTATGTGTAGTTTAGTATGAAATCTTTTTCTGTGTTATTTTGTTCCGAAATCAGGTTTGGTTTCCGGAAGTACCAATCGCCATGCATACAGTACTGTTGCCAATCCATTTGTGTTTTCAGGATGTCTTCTACTGCGATTTGTTTTCATTCTTCTTCGCACTGTTTTTTTTTTAATTTATGAATGAAAGTTTGTTCGCTCTAATTCACATTCTTTGAATTCTTCGTTTCATGTCAGTGCACTAATTGCTCTCTTATGTTAATGAGCTGCATATACCCTTTTACCTTTATGTATTCATTCACTGCTAGAGCCCTCCTTACACAATGCACTACGATTGCTTTCTGGGTATTAGTGAAAAATAAATGAATGAATGAATGAATGAATGAATGAATGAATGAATGAATGAATGAATAAATAAATAAATAAATAAATAAATAAATAAATAAATATGGGGGAATTTAGGGCAGCCGAGCTCACGAACCAGCGACAGGGGAGTACGAAAAAAAAGAAAAAAGAAAAAGAAAACGGCGCAGCTTGCACAAGTTGCGCAAGCCTAGAACCAACCGCGTAGCTGGGCGGCCTTGCTGGTTTCTCTTTATTTTTATCTTTCTTTCTTCCTCTCTTTCTTTCTCTATTTCTCTTCTTTGTCTCTGTACCCACTACTTCCTCTCTGTTTCTATATTCTTAACACCGGAGCTGTTCATGGTCGGCAAACCCCCGTGAAGCGTTCGCGAAAACTGTCACCATCATGTCGGCCCGTGCTCACTTCATCCTCTTCTTCATCTACTGTTTCGCTCTCCGAACACGTACGCCCGGCGCGCGCGCTCCCGCTGCGCCGATCTGTCCGGCGTGGGATGATATAACTCGGATGGGCGAAAGAACGAGTGCAGAAAAGAGATAGAAGAAAGAGAGAAAGAAAGGAAGAAATAGAGAGAAAGAAAGAGAACAAAGAGAAAGAAAAGGGCCCAAAGACAGAAAAAAAAGAAAGCCGCCGAATAGCAGCCTGCGGGCTCAAGCGCGGCAAAAGGGCAATGGCGGCTATGACATCATCAGTACTAGTTGTGCCGGCCCGTAGCAACGTTTATAAACGTTAACTCAGAGGTCGGCCGCAGTGATGACGTCTCGGAAGTTGGGGTTCATTTTCAGGTCACCTTGAATGATGTCAATGTCGCGAGGTGTGGCGTATAGCGCTGGATCGCGTACGCGAACTTTCGAAATTCCTAGCTGTTGAGATTTGGTAGATGATGTAGGCGTGTTCACGGGAATCGATCCCGCCGGCTATCTCAGCCGCGAAATTTTGCGTCAGTACCCCTGCCGGAGGCTTGTCGACAGGATCCCGTAGATCTGGAGTACAAAGCGGAAGCACCTCGCGCTTAAAGGGGCCCTGCAACACTTTTTAAGCATGGTCAGAAAACACTGCCGATCGGTAATCGAGGCTCCTGCGAACACGCCAGCCAAACATTAAAGCGCAGTTGAACATTAGAGAGTTTTAGTTTAGCGCGCGCAACGGCCTTGCGCACGCAACGGGTGAGAGAGAGCAAGACTGCGCATGCGCTGAACCTAAGAGAGATGCGTGCGTTTGCGCGCGCAAGAGATACGCACGCTAGATCTCGGCGCTTACGTTGCGCACGCTACGGCCGTTGCGTACCTTACGGGCGCTTCTCTCGCGAGATCTCGACCGGTCGAGACAAGCAAAATGGCTGCGTCCGACAGCAGCACAAGCGGCACGGCAGCGAATAAATCCCTCGTCCATTTCGGAATTGCCCTCGATTTGGAGCTCCTTGCCTACGTGAGTAGCTTGAATCCGTTCGCGGACCCAGTGCACTGGACAGTGATCGCTGCAAAGATGTAGAAGATATTCGATGTCCTCGAGACTGCAGTCGCCCTTCAAAAGCCACCGCTCTCGGAAGGCATTTTTCCACCCTCGCTGCTGCTCGCCTCGTAGAAGTCGTACCAACCGTCACCGTTCACCACAGATCACCTCAACAAAATTTGCGCCATCGTAAAATCTTGCCTTGTCTCGTGCCTTGACTTGTGTCAACTATGATCGGATACTGTAGTCTATTTCTTAGCCACTAGATGGCGCAGGAAAACACGCCGAGACGAAGGCGCTGACGCCTAGACGCAGTCCACGTTTCGGTTGTTGCGTACGGTAAACTAAAAATGTAGGAGACAGCCTCAACTCTAACGTACGCAGCGCGCAGGCCGTTGCGTACGTACAGGTTTGCGCGCGCTAAACTAAAACTCTCTATTCTTCAAACAGCGCAACGACGACGAGGACGAAGAGAAAAGAACCACAAACCACAGCGCTGACTCGCAACTGAATGTTTATTACAAACATATGAAAGAAGAAAAGGAAAAAAAAAAAGACTACACAACCCTCACACCCATGTGACCTCATTTGAGCAAACAAAAACCGCAAAAGAAACAGCAAGCCAGCATTACATATTGAAACGGAAAAAACCGGAAAACGACCACGTGTACTCTCCAAGACATGGAATATTAAGATACTGTATTGTCTAGGAAAATAAACTCGCTATCATGTAGAGCAATAGAAGGCACGCTAATGCATTGCTCACCCCTTTTCCCCTTTTCCTGATATTGTAAGCCTCAATTATTTCTCTTGTGATCTGGTCGCGATGTGTTGACAGCACCTCAGCTTCATGAAACAAAGATGCGCAATGGCACAGCGCAACATGCTGGGACACATTTGAGTGTGGATTCCCTTGTAACGAACGCTTGTGTTCCAATAGCCTGATGTTGATGCATCTACTCGTTTGGCCTATGCATACTCGACCACATGAAAGCGGCAAAAGGTACACAACGCCCTTTTTACACTGCACAAAGGGAGTCACGTGACTGACCCCGCAGTCTTTTTTGCCGACTCCTGACAAGCGTTTTTTTTTTAGTTTTCGCTCAACGATTCCACAGATCCTACTTAACCTATTAGGCACCGAAAATACAACACTAACTCCAAAACGGCTGGCCACATTTTTCAGGTTGTGAGATAGTTTGTGTATGTATGGAAGTACTGCTGGATTATAGCGCAGTACGCGGTCTGGAATTTACAATTAATTGTAAAAGTAAGCTAAAAATCACTCCCCCTTTTCTCTACAAATGATGCCATATACTCATATGACCGCGCCATACACCCAAATTCGCGGCCATTGGATGATTTGACCATCGTAGGCTGCATAGTTAGTGCGACCGCCGCGGGAGGCCGCCACATGCCCGCGCTCGCGATAACTGAAAGTAAGCCGCGCGTTCAAACAAAAAGAAAAAACAAACAAACAAAGAGTGCTCAAGGTCATGAAACGCGCCTGACGTCACTTCTCTTCCCCCGTGCCTTAACTATCTCCTTTGCTTCCAGCGCGTTCGACGGGACGAAAAAAGAGAGAAAACCGCGCGGCAAATCATCTGTAACTTCGCTCGTACTTTACGGATTCTAAAAAAAAATTTGCGGTGGTCGATTCGCGAGGCAATAAAGTCCTTTTGTGAAGCCATTCGATGGTTACTTGGAAAAGTGAAGCAGGGTCCCTTTAAAGCTGCTAGTCTCACTTCGTATAGCATTCCAGTGTCTCTCTAGAACGGTAATTGTTTCGGAATTCCGGCGAAAGTGCAGATTTTCGCATAAAGTTTGTGAAAGCCTTAAATCACGTTTGCGCGATCCTGCCTTGACGTGAATAGGCTGTGAGAGGTGAACTATAGTTTTACCACGCACGCAACGCCAAACAATGCTCCCTCATAGAACTCGGAATGCGTGTCTTACAGCACATCGATAAACAGCTTTGACTATTTGTGTATACAAGCGAGATATGAAACCAGGGTGGTGACTTGTGTTTGGCCTCCGCAGTTATGTACCGAATAATAGACGTCTATGAAGATATACTGTACTCTCCGGCTCTTAGCGTTCCACACTTACAATTAACTCGCGAAAACACGTTCACGAACGTTTCGTCGATGGAAAATCTCTTGCGTTCTCTTGATACAGCTGCAGTTAAAAAATCCCGGCCGAGTTCCTCGATTCAGAGACGCCTTTGAACGATTTCGACAATCATGTAGGATCAGGGGCGTAGGCAGAAATTTTTTAGGGAGGGTGGGGGGGGGGGGCATATGATCTGAAGTGGGTGTGGTCGAGTGTCATTTTGTACTGCGTATGCCATGGCAAGAAAATTCTGGGGGGGGGGGGGGGGGCGCAGGGGCCCGGTGTGCACCCCCCCCCCTGGCGACGCCACTGTTGAGGATCTATATCATAAACAAAAAAATGGCCTGCGCTGAAACCGCAGCACAGTCACAGCGAAAGCTGGAAGAGCGGCGTTTCTAGAGCCCGTTGTAAGCTCTCTTGGGGCTACTAATACAAGTACACTAGCAAGGTACCCACTACGCCATAAATCACAATTTTTGTGAAGTTGGGAAGCACCTACTAAGCCAGTATCTGTCATTCTGCGGAGAAGCGAGGCACCAGCTACACGTCTGTAGGCATTATGTGCACTTTGTTGACGCGACTGCTGATGACGATAAAGAATTATGCCTCAACCCTTTGTAATGGGTTGGAAGCTTTAAACGGCCCACCAGTTATGTAATTTGCATTAGGTGACGCCCGGTCGCTATGTCCCTCTCTCGCCATGCTGTATAACATACGTTGACGTGGGAGAGAGGGGGGGGGGGGGGAGAACAACTTTACTGAGACCACGAGGAAATGGATCATGCGCTTATGGGCTTCCTTGGCAACCAATGCAAGTGCACGAACCCACTGTGCTATAAATCATTGTAATTTTTGAGAAGTAGGAAAGCAGGCATGATGTCATTTTTCGTCATTCCACGGAGAGCCGTCGTACCTGATAAACGCACGTAAGGCACAATGCGCACTTTGTTGATGCAGTGCCTGATGACGATGAAGAATTATGGCGGAGCCCTTTGTAATGGGTTGGAAGCATTCAACAACCTTCTCGTTGCGCAATTCGCATTGTGTGACGCCTTGTTACAGAATTTGCGTTGTGCGACGCTTGGCGCTTATTTTACTCTTCTACCACGCTATATTGCACATGTTAACGTGGTTCCTTCCCGACATGAAGCCTGTATAGGACCTTTTTGCAAAGCAGTTTCAAGCACCGGCATGGCTCAGAGGTTGAATACTGGGCCCCTAAGCCAGAGGGCCCAGGTTAGAACCTCGTTCCATCCTGGAATTTTTTCTTATTTCGTTTTTTGTTCTTATTTTGAGCGATACTGGTTACGGACACCAGCGGCAGCGGACAACTACGGCGCCAAAAACGGCCGGTGAAATGATCTCATAACAGCTTTCGCTGTAAAAACGTGGGCCCCATTCGTTCATTGGCCTCATTCGCATTAGTGCTTCAAATGAAGTAGACAGCGCTAAGAGCAGGAAAGCTTTTTGCGCTCTGTGTATATAAACTACGATAAACTTTCTTAATCTATTCCTCCAAGGCCTACATAACAGTACTGTCGATGGCCCCACAAAATACTCGGATATCCTGGTGCCGTGGGACTTCCTAGGACGACAACCGCAAAAATTATAAAGAAGAGAGAGAAAAAAAGACTTTATACGTAGAGAAAAACCTATGAGACGTAATACCTCACTGCAGCAACAGGCTCTGTACAGTGCAGAGATGGTGTTTAGTTTAAAGGGGCACTCGCTTGGCTTTCGAAGCTTCAACGAGCAGCGCGCGAACTACGTCGATGTGCTCAGCAGATCCGAGTCCGTGGTATTACGGACCTAATGTGCGCGATCGCAATATAATCCACATGCTGCGACAACCCTGTCAACGGCAGCTCTCGATATATACCGCCTACGTGGCCCTTCGTGGTTTTTGAAGTAGTGTGAACCAATCCAACCACTTAGGAGGTATGTGTGTTTTCGCTGGTCGTCGATTCTGTGCTTCTGGTGTTCCGCGATCGTGAAGCGAAATGTACAAGCGCTCAGCCAAGTGGCTTGGCATGGCTAGTGCACTTAGTGGAGATTAGGTGCGCCCCAACTGTGGCGACGAACGCTTCCGCCTGTGGAAAGCGAGCGTGTACCAACGTCTTTTGGGATTACGGCAAGATGAAAATGGACATTGTGTCTTAATATCTTTTTTCTTCGTTTTTGCCAATGATGGTTTAGTGAGAAGGCGTGTTCTTTGCGCCTATACCTAATATGAAGGGCAATCTTCATGACTGCCTTAGTTCGACTTTGAAACGCGCGTTCCCCGACAAATGGAAAATGACGCATTGAAAGCGACTGCCCCGAGTGTGGTTATGCGCTGAGCTAGACAGAAGTGTAGTGAAGATTAGCAAACGCTGAATATCAATGTCACAGCTAAAGTGTGGTAAACGCATCATTTGTGGCTTTTCTGTGAACCATAGCCGACGCCTTCATGCAGAATTTCATAGTGTGGTGTGGTCCTTTTCTGCGTCCCGTTTACGCGCTGTTTAAAAAACTGTTACCTTTTTATTTTGAGTTGCACCCCTGCCCACACTAACATTCGTACACGTATGGAACACACACACAAACGCACATACTCGCACACAAACGCACATGCTCGCGCACGCACACACACACACACACACACACACACACACACACACACAACGCACTCACACACTCACTCACGCACTTGCTCCCACACACACATACACAATCGCACGCTCCCTAACTCACTCACTCACTCGCTCCCACACACACACACACACACACACACACACACACACAGACACACACACACACACACACACACACACACACACACACACACACACACACACACACACACACACACACACACACACACACACACACATGCTGGTACAGCGCGGCGTCCGTGCTTACAACGTCCGCCGCACATTCATCCTTGTCGCAGCACGGCTTCGAAATTGCGCACTGGTACACCGGCGTTTGTAGCACTGACATGCTCTCTCCCGAGGGTAGCACGGCGCGTGACAGCTGCTGACAGCTTTCACGCAGCCGACGACGAGTGACGCGACGCCGGAGCGGTCGTGCCCGCCGGCGGCGGCTCTGGGCAGAAAACCTGGCTTGCAAGAGCACCGTGTTTGCTCACGACAAACACGGGGCTCGCCTCGGCGAACGCCGTCGGTGGACAGTGGGAGGAAGAGGAGGAATGCGGGAGAGGAAAAGTGGGTTGTGCAACCAACGCATCGCCGGTCAGGCTGCGGTGACGACGTCTCCCTCTCTGACGACCGCGGCGGTGGCGGCTAACTTGTGGCCTTTCTACGCGGATTTGACCGCGCGTACCGTACATGCTGCGAAGGAGCTGGCTCGCTGTCAGCGGAGCTGTTTGAGCTGGGCCTTATATGCACAGCTGTTTTCAAAATACTAAATGAAAAAAAAGCTCCTGGCATAGCACAGCCCTGCATAGCATGGTAGGTATAGCAAGATGATGGGAAACAGAAGTGAGGGTGAGGGTAGGGAAGGGAAGAATGGAAAGCGTGAAGCATAGCTATGCTACGTATACTAAACGTAGCATATCCACGTATAGTATAGCATAGCAAGGGGGTGAGAAGTGGGTGAGGATGAAGGAAATGAAGAGGGGGAGGGTGTAGGAAGCATAGCATGTAGTCTTGGGCAGTATATGTACAGCAAGGGGTGAAAAAGGGAAGTAAGACTGAGGAGAAGGAAAACGAGGTGGGGAAGGCTGCCGCTCCACTGTTTCCTGAGTCTCCGCACCACTTGTTCGCAGACAGCCGCCCAATTTTTTATAGAAAAGCTGTATAATGCTAGGTTCTGGCGATAGCGTCCGCGGACAAAAGACGCGTAGAACAAACAATTTTCGCAGAACCGATTAACTCGTCTAATCCACTGGTTTTGAGTGGAAGAAACGGACATGGCGTAAACGTGAATATAAAGGTACATGATTTCGCCGAAGTGGGAGAATGACGTGAGCAGTTATGCCTCAGGTACAAGGCAACTTGCATAAGAAACGAACAACATGCCATTTTTGTTCTTTGGAAAGAACGGGGTTTCTTGTGTAGTACAGGATTTCATTTTTGAAACGGCCGTCGGTCGCCGTTGATGAGGTAATACGCGTCATGCGCAAGAGAAACGCCACGATCTTTGAGTGTATATCTCTTTATTCACTCAATAGTCAAGAATAATGGTACATAACTTGACTATAGCAATATTAACTATACAAGGCCCACCATAGTCATAGTTTCGCTGGCATCCATCTTCGCATTATTGGAAGGACCGCAAATTTTTTTTTTGCGTGTTTTAAAAGTGAAAAAGTTTTATTTTTCTCAGTGGAAACGTCTTGTCAGAATACGTAAGAAACCTACGCCACTATGTCTAAACGTATCAATCAGGGCGGAATGCCTGACTGCCGAGAGAGCCGCTCCTCTCGCCTCGCAGCAGGTACCCTATATAAGTGCTGGGAATACTAATGATTCGTGTAAGGAGCGTTTTACAAAAAGAATGCGTATACTCCATTAATTAATGAATTACCAACATTGAAACAACACTGAACTATCCTAGCCATTGCCATGCAGCAAGAGGGCGAGCTTCACTGCCAAAATTTACACAGCACGAAACGAGCGAGGACGGATGAGAGGACACAATACTGGCGCTGTGTTGTGCCAGTGTTGTGTCCTCTCATCTGCCCTCGTTCATTTCGCTCTGTGTAAATAGGTTGATGTTAAATCACACACTATAGCACAAGCTTACTGTTCTTTCACTGCCAACGCGCTCTCCCTCTCTCTCCATCTTTGTTTCGGCAAGCTTCAGCAAGCGGCTTTCGTTCTCTGCTTCCTCCCTCGTACCGTGAGGTCGCGCCACGTTCACGTGATGAGCCCCACGCTCTTTCATCGCGGTGCCCTTTCAGTTGCGGCAGTGTGCCTTCCGCATTCGATGACAGAGCAAAGTCACGTGTCGCGGTCGGTGATGTTGAAAGCAGTCCGTGTTGCGCTGGACATTCGTACGTGTATACTGCTAGAAGCCAGCTGGGGAGCAGCTACCTGAAAAAAAATACAGGGTTGAAGGTGTTCTTTTTTTCTACGGCGAAGATGTCTACAGCTAGAATCCGGGATTTCGTGGCATCCGCGAGCTAAGTCTCTCCCCTGAAATGTGAGACTCAGGACCGAAGCCAGTTTCCCCTCCCCCCCCCCCCCCCCTTAAAAAAAGAAAAATCCTGGCTACGAGCCTGGTGACACTGAAACAACCAGCCACAATAAGCAAACGCATATCGCCGCTCGAGTCGGAGCTCGGCTCACCCACGGCCGGTCTGAAGGCGCGCGGCGCGCTCGCACCATGTTCCGAAGTAAACTGTCCTCTACGAATGCAGTAAAGCGCTACATCTCTTTCATTATTAAGGCGAAAGCCTTAGATGCCTGATCAAACGTGAAAACTGACCGGCGTCCCGCGTCGGCCGTGCCAACACGAGTGGTGCAAAAGATCATCACCACGTGATGACGTCACAATATGACACCATGATGACGTCCCCAAAATTCGTTAAGCCATCATGACGTCACTATGACGTCACTGTGACACCACACACGTGACGTCACATGATGACATTATCACATGACGTCATCACTTGGTCAACGGTGGGCCGATATTTGAAGCAGTGCAAAACCAGGTAAGGTGCCTCCGATCCTGGAGACCACGTTAGGTGCGGAAAGCTTTCGGTAGGTGGCGGTACAGGATCAATACATCTTTAAATACATCGACTGAGAAGAAAAACAAGATGACTTTCGCCTTCGAGTCGTCTTAGGTGAATGCACAAGGGCCCTGAGAATTCTTTTTGTCCCAATGTAAATAGATTGAGCACTTTTGATAAAAGTACCTCGAGGGAAATAAATATCTTGGTTCAGTGGTCAGAACGTCCAGGGTCTTTCGCTGCGGCCGAGAATTTGCGGGTTCGAATTCCCGGTGGAACCGCATGGCAGCTGTGTTTTTATGGATTTGCTTTGTGACATGCGCACGAGCATCTTTGCTCACGTCATTTCCGTGACGGTAATGACGATGTATACTTCTGTATTTGAACGTATCGTCGAATCTCGGTCAACTTGAGTGCGACCACAAAGATAAGCCTATCGCCTATAAAAATTTTGAGCTGTACGTTATTTGAATGTTTCGTCGCAGTTTGAACAAATTGATTGCACGTGCATCTCTGACCCAAAAGGTAATCCGATAGCCTTTGGAAATGTGGTAGTTTTCGAAATTTGAAAGTTTCGTCGCATTCTGATAAAATTTGCTGTGGGTGCACTTCTGAGCAGTAAGGTATATGCCTATGGCCTTTGGAAATTATACATTTTTCAAAGTTTTGTCGCACTTCGATAAAGTCAGTGTTGGTGGCATTTCCGACCGCTGACTTCGAAGTTCCATTGCATTTCATTAAAAATAAATTGTACGGCCACCTCTGACCAAGCAGCTAAGTCTACGAAAATAATCAATTTTTTGATTTTTTTCATGCATCTTCTCATTTTAATAAATTATGTTTTGGGGGCATTTGCAACAGGGAAGCCCATATGAAAGAAACTAGAGGGCAATCTCGCGCTGCGATTGTTCAGACTCCGTGATACCATGGCACCAATGCACCATGGCTATGATGGGAAGTACATGCTTTGGATAGGATTGCGTTAGGTAGGGAACTGTCTAGAAATCCTTGTCCACAGTTCAAACTTTCTTCTGTGCTCAGACACTCTATCATGCCGCAATAATTCTCGCGGTTCTGTTCTCTCTTTCGTGTAGAAAGTTACTGAAGCATGCTAAATCTCTTCGTGCCTGCAGAAAACTGCATGGAGTTCACTTTTCATTTTGATAAGCGCGTCTTGCCAAGACGCGGTCAACTTGACTGCAAGTTACGATGGCCAAGCGAAACAGACGCACATCACGCTTCCCTGAATCGGCTTTAGAACAGAGCGAGAGAAGCGTTGCATACGCACCGCTGCTCTGCGCATGATTCAAACAATTTGAGCACAATAAATTTTATGGTAATTTAAGACCAAGAGTAAATAAATTTGTCGATATCTTGAATATTCATCCAATTTCGAAGAAATAAATTTTGCGAGAATTTTGAAGTCTTTAGAAATCTAAAATTTTTCAGTTTCTTGAAAATGATAACCATAAAGGCTTACCTTTTTCTTAAAAATTTCACATAAACTTTTCTGTGATGCGTGTACGGAGGCTCAGACATGGAAAACCAGCGTTTAATTTCAACTATGGGCCAAAAGAATGTGCTGACCAGCTTATAAAACACAGTTTCATCGGCCGTTCAAGTAGCCTAGGGGCAAAGTGTCTGCTTCGTAACCGAAAGGGCGGTAGTTCGAATTCCACCGTTGACATCGTATCCAAGAAAGCATGTGTAGAGCTTTTAAAAACTGTATTTTTTTCAATTTTCCGAAGTTTCGTAGCATTGTGATAAAACTGATATAAAGCATTTTCCACCAACGTTATCACCACAGCGGTAGCAAAATGGTTGGGCGTCTGCTTCCCATGTGGGAGGTACCGGGTTCGATACCCAGTGCCGGCCGGAGACCAACCGGTCTTCTTAAGAGGTAGACGAGTACCCCGACCTTGCGCTCGGTCATTTGCGGGTACTCGCATCGCCGATTACCTAACGTTAAAATAGGTACAAGCGGCCTTCGTAGTGTTGCCACCAAGCTTTAGTCACTTGAAGGGGCACCCCACAGTGTGGGAACATGGCGGCATGGGACCACCGGGCCTTGCGATCCCATGCCGCTAGTAAGGTGCCGCCTTTTTTATTCAGATGAAATTTTTCTAAAAAAGACCATACTTTTCGGCTCTCCAGCCTATCTGTTGCTGAGGTTCACAAACGATGTCGCACGCACTTACGCTTAAACTTCGATAGCAACATCATCGCATGAATTTCGAGCAATGCCTACTCTCGGATTCGAATTATCAACCTTTTGGTTGTCTACAGAACACCATACGCACTCACCTAATGGCACGACACACGATATATTGTTTTGAAGTTAGTCTGCTCATTACTGAAGCTCATGCTTAAAAATAAAAGTGCAATAGCTAGTTTTGGCCTCAGCACCCACAATGCTGTATGGCTTATTTTCAGCCATACCGGCACTGAGGTTCGAACCACCACCCTTCCGGTTACGAGTTGAAGACCTTACTACCACGGCTATTGGAACGGTACAGATAACACATTTTAATGGTTGTTCTGTACATTGCGCACCAAGTGTTTCAGTAGTGAGTGCTTAAGTTGCGTGTCCGAGCCGGTGTACGCGCATCAGTTCTTGAATAAATTTCGCTGGGCTTCCTGACGAAAAAAGTAACGTCCACGGAAAAATTCAATTTTTTCGTATTTTCTTTGAAGTTTCATCGCACTTACAAATAATAGCTTTTTGGGTGATTTCTGACCAAAAAGGTAAATTTGGAAATATGGTAGTTTTCGATATTTGCAAGTTTTGTTGCAGTTTAATAAAATTGACTTCGGATGCCTTTCTGAACAAGTGTCGTATTTTTCGACATTTGAAAATTTCGTGGCATTAGATCAAATCTATTGTGCGTGCACATTTGACCGAAAACGGTAAGCCTTTGGAAATGTTGCATTTTTCCATATCTGAAAGTTCCCTCGTTGTTTGATCAAATTGACTGTGGGTGCACTGCTGACCAGAAAGGTAAGGCCATAAAACAATCAGGCATTTTTCGATGTTTGAAAGTTTCTTCGCAGTTGGACCAAAGTTACTGACGATGCTTTTCTGACCAAAAACGTAAGCCTACAGCCTTTGGAAATCTGGTAGTTTTCTGTGTTTGAAAGTATCGTCCCAGTTCGGATCAAATTGACTGTGGGTGTATTTCTGACCAAAAAGGTAAAACAGGAAATCCTTTGGAAATCAGGAATTTTTCGATATTTGAAAGTTTCGTCGTAGTTTGATCAAATTGACTGAGGGTGCTTTTCTGACAGAGAACGTAAGCCTGTAGCCTTTGGAAATCAGGTATTTTTCGATATTTGAAAGTTTCGTCGAAGTTTGATCACATTGACTGAGGGTGCTTTTCTGACAGAAAAGGTAAGCCTTTTCGATATTTGAAAGTTTCGTCGAAGTTTGATCACATTGACTGGGGGTGCTTTTCTGACAGAGAAGGTAAGCCTGTAGCCTTTGGAAATCAGGTATTTTTTGATATTTGAAAGTTTTGTCGAAGTTTGACCACATTGACTGAGGGTGCTTTTCTGACAGAGAAGGTAAGCCCGTAGCCTTTGGAAATCAGGTATTTTTCGATATTTGAAAGTTTCGTTGCAGTTTGATCACATTGACTGAGGGTGCTTTTCTGACAGAGAAGGTAAGCCTGTCGCCTTTGGAAATCAGGTATTGTCGAAGTTTGATCACATTGACTGAGGTTGCTTTTCTGACAGAGAAGGTAAGCCTGTAACCTTTGGAAATCGGGTATTTTTCAACATTTGAAAGCTTTGTCGAAGTTTGATGACATTGACTGAGGGTGCTTTTCTGACAGAGAAGGTAAGCCTGTAGCCTTTGGAAATCAGGTATTTTTCGATATTTGAAAGTTTTGTCGAAGTTTGATCATATTGACTGAGGGTGCTTTTCTGACAGAGAAGGTAAGCCTGTAGCCTTTGGAAATCAGGTATTTTTCGATATTTGAAAGGTTCGTCGAAGTTCGATCACATTGACTGATGGTGCTTTTCTGACAGAGAAGGTAAGCCTGTAGCCTTTGGAAATCAGGTATTTTTCGATATTTGAAAGTTTCGTTGAAGTTTGATCACGTTGACTGAGGGTGCTTTTCTGACAGAGATGGTAAGCCTGTAGCCTTTGGAAATCAGGTATTTTTCGATATTTGAAAGTTTCGTTGAAGTTTGATCACGTTGACTGAGGGTGCTTTTCTGACAGAGAAGGTAAGCCTGTCGCCTTTGGAAATCAGGTATTTTTCGATATTTGAAAGTTTCGTCGAAGTTTGATCACATTGACTGAGGTTGCTTTTCTGACTGAGAAGGTAAGCCTGTAGCCTTTGGAAATCAGGTATTTTTCGATATTTGAAAGTTTCGTTGAAGTTTGATCACGTTGACTGAGGGTGCTTTTCTGACAGAGAAGGTAAGCCTGTAGCCTTTGGAAATCAGGTATTTTTCGATATTTGAAAGTTTCGTTGAAGTTTGATCACGTTGACTGAGGGTGCTTTTCTGACAGAGAAGGTAAGCCTGTCGCCTTTGGAAATCAGGTATTTTTCGATATTTGAAAGTTTCGTCGAAGTTTGATTACATTGACTGAGGTTGCTTTTCTGACAGAGAAGGTAAGCCTGTAGCCTTTGGAAATCAGGTATTTTTCGATATTTGAAAGTTTCGTCGAAGTTTGATCACATTGACTGAGGTTGCTTTTCTGACAGAGAAGGTAAGCCTGTAACCTTTGGAAATCAGGTATTTTTCGATATTTGAAACTTTTGTCGAAGTTTGATCACATTGACTGAGGGTGCTTTTCTGACAGAGAAGGTAAGCCTGTAGCCTTTGGAAATCAGGTATTTTTCGATATTTGAATGTTTCGTCGAAGTTTGATCACATTGACTGAGGGTGCTTTTCTGACAGAAAAGGTAAGCCTTTTCGATATTTGAAAGTTTCGTCGAAGTTTGATCACATTGACTGGGGGTGCTTTTCTGACAGAGAAGGTAAGCCTGTAGCCTTTGGAAATCAGGTATTTTTTGATATTTGAAAGTTTTGTCGAAGTTTGACCACATTGACTGAGGGTGCTTTTCTGACAGAGAAGGTAAGCCTGTCGCCTTTGGAAATCAGGTATTGTCGAAGTTTGATCACATTGACTGAGGTTGCTTTTCTGACAGAGAAGGTAAGCCTGTAACCTTTGGAAATCGGGTATTTTTCAACATTTGAAAGTTTTGTCGAAGTTTGATGACATTGACTGAGGGTGCTTTTCTGACAGAGAAGGTAAGCCTGTAGCCTTTGGAAATCAGGTATTTTTCGATATTTGAAAGTTTTGTCGAAGTTTGATCATATTGACTGAGGGTGCTTTTCTGACAGAGAAGGTAAGCCTGTAGCCTTTGGAAATCAGGTATTTTTCGATATTTGAAAGGTTCGTCGAAGTTCGATCACATTGACTGATGGTGCTTTTCTGACAGAGAAGGTAAGCCTGTAGCCTTTGGAAATCAGGTATTTTTCGATATTTGAAAGTTTCGTTGAAGTTTGATCACGTTGACTGAGGGTGCTTTTCTGACAGAGAAGGTAAGCCTGTCGCCTTTGGAAATCAGGTATTTTTCGATATTTGAAAGTTTCGTCGAAGTTTGATCACATTGACTGAGGTTGCTTTTCTGACAGAGATGGTAAGCCTGTTGCCTTTGGAAATCAGGTATTTTTCGATATTTGAAAGTTTCGTTGAAGTTTGATCACGTTGACTGAGGGTGCTTTTCTGACAGAGAAGGTAAGCCTGTCGCCTTTGGAAATCAGGTATTTTTCGATATTTGAAAGTTTCGTCGAAGTTTGATCACATTGACTGAGGTTGCTTTTCTGACTGAGAAGGTAAGCCTGTAGCCTTTGGAAATCAGGTATTTTTCGATATTTGAAAGTTTCGTTGAAGTTTGATCACGTTGACTGAGGGTGCTTTTCTGACAGAGAAGGTAAGCCTGTAGCCTTTGGAAATCAGGTATTTTTCGATATTTGAAAGTTTCGTTGAAGTTTGATCACGTTGACTGAGGGTGCTTTTCTGACAGAGAAGGTAAGCCTGTCGCCTTTGGAAATCAGGTATTTTTCGATATTTGAAAGTTTCGTCGAAGTTTGATTACATTGACTGAGGTTGCTTTTCTGACAGAGAAGGTAAGCCTGTAGCCTTTGGAAATCAGGTATTTTTCGATATTTGAAAGTTTCGTCGAAGTTTGATCACATTGACTGAGGTTGCTTTTCTGACAGAGAAGGTAAGCCTGTAACCTTTGGAAATCAGGTATTTTTCGATATTTGAAACTTTTGTCGAAGTTTGATCACATTGACTGAGGGTGCTTTTCTGACAGAGAAGGTAAGCCTGTAGCCTTTGGAAATCAGGTATTTTTCGATATTTGAATGTTTTGTCGAAGTTTGATCATATTGACTGAGGGTGCTTTTCTGACAGAGAAGGTAAGCCTGTAGCCTTTGGAAATCAGGTATTTTTCGATATTTGAATGTTTCGTCGAAGTTTGATCACATTGACTGAGGGTGCTTTTCTGACAGAAAAGGTAAGCCTTTTCGATATTTGAAAGTTTCGTCGAAGTTTGATCACATTGACTGGGGGTGCTTTTCTGACAGAGAAGGTAAGCCTGTAGCCTTTGGAAATCAGGTATTTTTTGATATTTGAAAGTTTTGTCGAAGTTTGACCACATTGACTGAGGGTGCTTTTCTGACAGAGAAGGTAAGCCTGTCGCCTTTGGAAATCAGGTATTGTCGAAGTTTGATCACATTGACTGAGGTTGCTTTTCTGACAGAGAAGGTAAGCCTGTAACCTTTGGAAATCGGGTATTTTTCAACATTTGAAAGTTTTGTCGAAGTTTGATGACATTGACTGAGGGTGCTTTTCTGACAGAGAAGGTAAGCCTGTAGCCTTTGGAAATCAGGTATTTTTCGATATTTGAAAGTTTTGTCGAAGTTTGATCATATTGACTGAGGGTGCTTTTCTGACAGAGAAGGTAAGCCTGTAGCCTTTGGAAATCAGGTATTTTTCGATATTTGAAAGGTTCGTCGAAGTTCGATCACATTGACTGATGGTGCTTTTCTGACAGAGAAGGTAAGCCTGTAGCCTTTGGAAATCAGGTATTTTTCGATATTTGAAAGTTTCGTTGAAGTTTGATCACGTTGACTGAGGGTGCTTTTCTGACAGAGAAGGTAAGCCTGTCGCCTTTGGAAATCAGGTATTTTTCGATATTTGAAAGTTTCGTCGAAGTTTGATCACATTGACTGAGGTTGCTTTTCTGACAGAGATGGTAAGCCTGTTGCCTTTGGAAATCAGGTATTTTTCGATATTTGAAAGTTTCGTTGAAGTTTGATCACGTTGACTGAGGGTGCTTTTCTGACAGAGAAGGTAAGCCTGTCGCCTTTGGAAATCAGGTATTTTTCGATATTTGAAAGTTTCGTCGAAGTTTGATCACATTGACTGAGGTTGCTTTTCTGACTGAGAAGGTAAGCCTGTAGCCTTTGGAAATCAGGTATTTTTCGATATTTGAAAGTTTCGTTGAAGTTTGATCACGTTGACTGAGGGTGCTTTTCTGACAGAGAAGGTAAGCCTGTAGCCTTTGGAAATCAGGTATTTTTCGATATTTGAAAGTTTCGTTGAAGTTTGATCACGTTGACTGAGGGTGCTTTTCTGACAGAGAAGGTAAGCCTGTCGCCTTTGGAAATCAGGTATTTTTCGATATTTGAAAGTTTCGTCGAAGTTTGATTACATTGACTGAGGTTGCTTTTCTGACAGAGAAGGTAAGCCTGTAGCCTTTGGAAATCAGGTATTTTTCGATATTTGAAAGTTTCGTCGAAGTTTGATCACATTGACTGAGGTTGCTTTTCTGACAGAGAAGGTAAGCCTGTAACCTTTGGAAATCAGGTATTTTTCGATATTTGAAACTTTTGTCGAAGTTTGATCACATTGACTGAGGGTGCTTTTCTGACAGAGAAGGTAAGCCTGTAGCCTTTGGAAATCAGGTATTTTTCGATATTTGAATGTTTTGTCGAAGTTTGATCACATTGACTGAGGGTGCTTTTATGACAGAGAAGGTAAGCCTGTAGCCTTTGGAAATCAGGTATTTTTCGATATTTGAAAGTTTTGTCGAAGTTTGATCGCATTGACTGAGGATGCTTTTCTGACAGAGAAGGTAAGCCTGTAGCCTTTGGAAATCAGGTATTTTTCAGTATTAGAAAGTTTCGTTGAAGTTTGATCACATTGACTGAGGGTGCTTTTCTGACAGAGAAGGTAAGCCTGTCGCCTTTGGAAATCAGGTATTTTTCGATATTTGAAAGTTTCGTCGAAGTTTGATCACATTGACTGAGGTTGCTTTTCTGACAGAGAAGGTAAGCCTGTAACCTTTGGAAATCAGGTATTTTTCGATATTTGAAAGTTTTGTCGAAGTTTGATCACATTGACTGAGGGTGCTTTTCTGACAGAGAAGGTAACCCTACATGCTTTGTAAATGATATTTTTCGATATTTGGAACTTTTGTCGCAGTTTGGTGTAATTGACTGAGGGTGCTTTTCTGACCACAAAGGTAAGCCTATAGCCTTTGGAAATCAGCCATTTTTTGATATTTGAGTTTCTTCGCAGTTTGATGAAATTGACCGAGGGTGTTTTTCTGGCCACAACGTTAACCCTATAGCTCTGGAAATCAGACATTTTTTGATATATGAAGGTTTCGTCGAAGTTTGATTAAATCGACTGAGGGTGCTTTTCTGACCAATAGGTAAGCCTTTGGAAATCAGGCATTTTTCGATATTTGAATGTTTCGAAGCAGATTGATGAGGTTGACTGTGGGTGCCTTTCTGACCAAAAAGGTAAGCCCTTCGAAATCAGGCATATTTCTATATTTGAAAGTTTCGCCGAAGTTTCATTAAATTGACTCAGGCTGTTTTTCTGACGACAAAGGTAGCCATATATTTTTTGGAAATCAGTCATTTTTGAAAATTTCGTCGCAATTTGAAGAAATGACTGAGAGTGCTTTTCTGAACGCAAAGGTAAGCCTATAGCATTTGGAAATCAGGCAAGAAATACCATCCTTCTGGGGCTCTCTAGCATATCTTTTCTGTTTACAGCTGCTGCGTACCTTACTTCTGCTGAGGTTCCCAAATCCTGTCGCAAGCAGTAACGCTGCAGCTTCGGTAGCAACATCAACGTATGACTATTGTGCCCGAGCAATGCCAGCTGCTATTCGAACCACCAACCTTTTGGTTACGAATTCAACACTATACGTATTCACCTACGAGCACGGCACATGATTCATTGTTTAGAAGTGAGTCCGCTCATTACTGCAGCTCATGCGAAAATAAAAAGTGGATTTGGTCGTTTAAGCCTCAGTACCCACATTTCTGTATGCATTTTCTTGAGCCATACCGACACCGAGGTTCGAACCGCCGCTCTTACGGTTACGAGCTGAGTACCTTACCACCCGGCTATTAGAACGGCACAGATAACATAGTTTAGAATTTGGTCTGTCCATTATGCTCTCCGTACTTCACTATATTAAATGCTATAAAGTTATGTGTCCGAGCCGGTGTACATGAATCCCTTCCTAAATAAATTTTGCTATCCCTCCTGACAAAAAGGCTAAGGTATTTAGAAAAATTCAATTTTTCGCTTTTTTTGAAGTTTCATTGCATTTGAAAATAATAGATATTTGCGTGATTTTCGACTAAAAAGGTAAAGCTATAGTCTGTGGAAATATGGTAGTTTTTGATATTTGCAAGTTTAGTCGCAGTTCGATCAGTTGATTGTGAATGCGTTTTTAACCAAAAAGGTAAACGTACAGCTTTTTGAAATCAGGCATTTTTCGATATTAAAAAGTTTCCCCACAGTTTGATTAAATTGATTGTGTGTGCATTTCTGACCAAAAAGCTAAGCCTATATCGTCTGGATATGTGGTCTTTTTAATATTTGAGTTTCGTCACAGTTTCATCATATTGATTGTGGGCGCATTTATGACCAAGAAAGTAATCCTAATGCTTTGGAAATTTGGGTATTTTCCGGTATTTGAAAGCTGCGTCGCAACTGGATCAATTTGATTTTGACTAATTTCGAAAGAGGTGAGCGTATATCATTTGCAATATTAAAAATTCAGAATTTCCAAATCGCTTAAGCTGAGCTTTGTTGTCCGAAATGCAAGTGGAAGCTATTTGATCAAACTTCGACTAAACTTCCAAACGCGCAGAAGTACCATAATTCAAAAGGCTATGTATTGGCCGCGAGATCAAGCAGAGTCGGCACCTAGCGATGAGCGGACGAAACCCCGTGGTGTGGTTCCCTCCTTGCGTCGTCTGCTAGCCACACCGTGTTCGCATGTGTGCGTACGTCATGCATGCCTTGAGATTACGGCTTATTCCGTTGTGCTAGCACAGTATCAAATGCTTGTACGTATGCCTAAATGAGATATATAAGCCGTTCCCCTTACGAGACTTGTATGCACTCTAAAAAGTGAGTGCACGCACGTGTAGGTATGGCGTTAGGTCTAACCATCGTACCGTCCATTCGCCAAAAGCATTTAAATTTGGGTACCACATTGTAGTTCAAGCACATCACATAGTGCATTTGGCGTCGTCCTAAACAAAAAAAAGTATTAAATGTCGAGATGTGAATGCAGAATTTTAGCGACACCATCTCGTGAAGTGTTGCCGATTCGGAAATCCTTGTGATACCGCAAAGCATGAACTAGCGTCTGCAGAGGCTGGTTAGCGGTAAGAAAGACCTGAAGACAAGCATTTCTTTAGCAGTACGCGTATTCATGCAGACAGAAAAGCAGCGTGCACAACGTTCTACTTTATCTAATTACGCAGAAATACAGGCTCACTTTTTTTTGTAGCCGCTAGAGCAAGAAGTAAGTACTTAATTGGCTCAGTCGCGCAACACTCTTCATGATATGGCATAGAAAAAGACACAATTTAAACACGTGTAAATGAAGCAAAAATAAACATCGAGCACATGTCCCCATTGATTGTAAGATTGCGCTTCTCTCACACGTAATCGGAACGTTAGGCCGGTTTCTTGCCTTAATGTGGCAATGGAGGGCATATACATCACCATTAGGCTGCAGTCAACGCGCTTTATTCGCCGCTGTTGACTCAAACCGCATACGGCGAAGCGCCGCTGCGTACATTTGTATACGCGCCGCCAACCGCCTATCCATACAAATGCGGCGACGGTGCTGCCACCTATAGCCCGATCTCGCGTCGAATAGGTTTACCTTTATGGCCGAAAATGCACCAACGACATTTTTGGTCAAGCTTCGTCTAACGTTTTATATTGTCACAGGGTCGTGACGTTGACGAAGGCAGCACTCAGCGTGTCGAAGATAAAACTTTATTTGGCCGAACTTGTGGCCGGGAAACGGAAACTCAGCCTACAGCAATACAAAGTTTCCACTGATAGCGGCGAACAGAGCGTCGGTCGTCGATAAAGCTGCTCAACGCTGGGACGCGCCGTCTTTTATACATCACGCATCGAACTTTCCAGCCTTATCCCTGGTGGTCGCGCAATCTCTGGAATAATCTTGACCATTCGCGTCATGTGCGCAATCTCAGCAAAATGATCTCCTACAATCTGGAATGTTCCCGCAGATTCTGGCGCGGCTTGCGCAAGACAGCAGTAACACGTGTAAGGGGGCGATAACATAAAACATAGAAAGAAAGGAGCCCGTGTCGCGTTGCCCCAATCTGAAAAGGCATCGTCGCGATGCTTAAACAAAAGATGGAAGTGGATACAGAAACAAAGTGCAATAATAAAGCAAGAAGTACAGTGCCGAGGTTCGCTAACTTAAAAAAAACGGCTTAAGGCGTACGAATGGACGACTTCAGGTCGTGCGCGGCGCCCTGCAGAGTTCGCAATGCAGGCCGGGATAACCTCGTAGTCTAGGGCGCCGAGACGTCTGACCACCTTGCACGGCCCGAAGTATCGCCGAAGAAGCTTCTCGCTAAGTCCCCGTCGGCGTATCGGCGTCCAGACCCAGACGTGGTCACTGGGTTCCATGTGGCGTAGTCGAAGATTATAGTGACGGCTGTCGACCCTCTGCTGGCCCTTGATGCACAGGCGCGCGAACTGTCGAACTTCTTCGGCGCGTTGCAAATAAGCGGCGACGTCGAGATTGTCTTCGTCGGAGGCAGTTGGCAGCATTGCGTCGAGCATCGTTGCTGGGCTCCTTCGGTATACCAACTTGTATGGCGTCATCTGCGTCGTTTCTTGTACGGCCGTGTTGTATGCGAAGGTCACACGGAAGGATGCGATCCCACGTCTTGTGCTCGACGTCGACGTATATGGCCAGTATGTCGGCGATGGTCTTGTTTTGACGCTCGGTGAGGCCATTGGTCTGTGGGTGGTAGGCGGTGGTCCGGCGGTGGTCCGGTAGTGGCTTGTCTGGCTGTCTCAAGATCGCTTCAGTTAGCTCCGCAGTAAAGGCCCTACCTCTGTCGGTGATTATGACCTCTGGGGCGCCATGACGCAGGACGATGTCGTCAACGAACTTGGCCACCTCGGCGGCATTGTCTCTAGGTAGGGCCCTTGTCTCGGCGTAGCGGGTGAAGTGGTCGGTAGCTACGACGATCCACTTATTTCCGTATGTCGACGTTGGGTACGGCCCCAGTAGGTCCATCCGGATTTGCTGGAATGGTCGTCAAGGTGGTTCGATCGGCCGGAGAAAGCCTGCTGGTCTTGTTGGTGGTGTCCTGCGTCGCTGCCAGTCTCGGTACGTCCTTACGTAGCGAGTGATGTCGGCGACAAGTCACGGCCAGTAGTACTTCTACTGTATTCTTGCCGGCGTGCGAGAAACACCGAGGTGTCCAGCCGTCTGGTCGTCGTGTAGGGCCTGGAGGGCTTCTTGAAGGTACCACGAAAAAGGTAGTGGCCTCGAAGGGGCGAGCAGTTCTTCTTTAGGAGAACGCCGTTTGGCAAGAAGCACGACGCTAGTCATCGCTTGAATACCTTCGGAACAAAAAAACGAAAGCTGTCTTTCGTTTTTGAAACTGTCTTTCGTTGAAAAAAAAAAACGAAAGCTGTCTTTTTTCGGCCCATAAATATTGTGGTTGCCCCTACAAACCGCCTAGTGCTTTACGAAAATCAAATAGATATAATAGACTCTTTTAAGTCACTTGGAGTAGTTTTTGACTCGTTATTGAGATGGACAAATCACGTAGCGTACATTGAAAAGAAGTTGCATCAGTCAGTTGGTTTTCCTTTCCAGATGTCGATTTGATTTCCCTACCCGCTTAAAACTACGAATCTATCATGCTGTCTTTCAATCGCACATTAATTATTGTCATTTGGTTTGGGGCACGACGTCACAAACTAACCTAAACAGACTATTGGTATTACAAAAGAAAGCCGTGAGGCATGCTGCTGGCGTTAGTTACAGAGCACACACTAGAGAGTTCTTTGTTAAATATAATATTATTCGCCTTACCACAACTTTTGAACATCGGTTACTGTATCACTTTAGATTTTCACCACCCGCCTCAAACGAGTTTTTCATATCTTTAGCTAATTTAACCTTAAAAGACAAAGCTGTTTGCACTACAAGTACTGATAAGTATACTGTTCCTCGCGTGAGAACTAACTACGGAAACCAAACTCTGCAATTTCTCTTGCCAACGATCTTAAACACATATGAAACAGCTCATAGCCACGTACTCACCTTGACACCTAAAGAACATAAAAAATATTTTGTAAGCTGCAGTGTATAGGTTTTCTTGTTTTTGCTTTCGTATGTCTGCTATACCAGTGGCGTATTTCATTTCATTTTTGTCGAAACTTGCGTAGATCTAGGTTGTAGGTCTAGCTTGTATGTAACCATACAACGCTATGTACAGTGTGATTATTTTACTTGTTGACTGCGTTTTTGGTATGTCTGCCATGTATATTGTATGAATGTATTATGTTGGGCCTCAGGCGCACTCAAGCTACAGTTTTGTAGCTTTTGGTCTGTGGTCCTTTCCCCCCCTTTTTTTGCATGAGAAAAATAAAGACTATTTATTTATTTATTATTTACAACGGTGGTCCTGCCCTCGAGGTACACCACAAGGCCCCTGGGGTTCGGGTCGGCTCGCTGTCGGTCAGCGAAGTCGTCGGCACTTATGGTTTCCAAGAAGCAGTCATCGTCCTGGTCACCTTGCGGTGGCGGGTCGACGGGGGGCGCGAGACATGCAGTCGGCGTCAGAGTGCTTTCGTCCGGACTTTTAAACGACGGTAATGTCGAATTCCTGAAGTCACAGACTCTACCGTGCGAGGCGCCTTGAAGGGTCCTTCAAGTTAGCTAGCCACCACAAGGCGTGGTGGCCACTCACAATTTTGAAAGGTCTGCCGTAAAGATAGAGGCGAAGCGTTCATGTAGCCAAGATGATGGCCAAGCACTCCTTTTCTGTTGTGGAATAGTTGGCTTCCGCTTTAGATAGCGACCGGCTAGCATAACTGATAACCCTTTCTAGGCCGCAGCATTCGTACACGTGCAGAGAGCGGTACAAACACGTCATACCCTTTTTCTTAACGTCCAAGTACACTTAATTATATTAACGCAAGTACCTGTGATGGTGAGTAAACTTAAGTTTGAAGGCGAATGAGTTCCTGTGAGAGTGAGTAGTATGTATGACTGAGCATGCATAAGTGAGTGGCGGAGAGTGTGATAGACGTGAGTAGGAGTGTAAGTTAGTTTCCGTGAGTGTTCGCAGATGCATGCGCATGAATTAGTGCCGGTGAGTGCGAGTAAGTGTGTGTATCGGCTTGAGTAACTACGGGAGTGACAAGACATGAGTATGGACACGAGTACCTGTGAGCCTGGAGATACGCGAGTACGAGATTGGGGGAGTACCTGCTGGTGTGAGTAGACGTGACTATGATCATGAGCTAGTGCCAGGGAAGATGAGTAGACGTGAGCACGTACGTGAGTCAGTAACTGTGTGTAGGCAAGAGTTTGAGCCTGAGTGAGTACCTGGGATTTCACATTAATGTCAACGTGAGCGAGTGCCGGTGAATTCGAGTAGACCTGAATTAGAACGGAAGGGCAAACCCACAAGTGTGAGTAGATATATGTATGAACGCGAGTGGCTGCTTGTGGGTCTGAGTAGATGTGTGTATTAGCGTGAACGAGTAGCTGTGATGAATTGAGTATATGTGAGTATGAACGCGAGTGAGTACCTGTGACCGCGAGTACACGTCAGTATGAGCGTGAGGAAGTAGTTGTGATGGACTGAGTATATGGGAGTATGAACGCGAGTGAGTACCTGAAGGTGAGTATATGTGAGTATGAACATGAGTGAATGCGAAGAGTATAAATCCTGGTCAATGAGTGTGAGTGTGTATTTTGTGATACTGTTGACCTATGGTGTTGAATCGCAACGTCAAATAGCGGTTTGGTGAGCACCAATTTGACTACATTGACCGAGAATCAAGTCGTCTAAGCAGCTTTTCAGTGCTACATGACTGTTGTCTTAGCTGCTGCTTTTTTTCTTCAGCCAGGCCGCAGCAACTGCGAACAGCGAGGAGCAAGGACATGTCAAAGAACGCTAAGCTTTCAAATGAGCGCATTAGCAATACTAATTTTTGCGAGTTCTCTGGTTCACAACGTGAAGACATCTTAGCACGCCAAACATTTAATGATTAAATTCACGGCGCCCCAAATTCATCAGATGCAGACTTGGCGTCAGGATGCTGCTATTTTTCAGCGACGCAGCTTTTGCCGATTCTACCTAAATACGAAACGATTGCGGCTTATCGCCACAGAGAACCGCTGATCCAACGATTATGCATGCACGGGCGACGTGAACCCTTTTCAACAATGATGGATGCGGAAACGATGAGCAAAATTTTTTTCTTCTCTCTTCGTTTCTAGAAATTGCGCGCGCTACGTCACCGTATGAAACGCTTGAGGCCACGTGTAGGAATGAAGAATGCAAACAGAAAGCGAACACACAGGGAGGTGAGTCATAAAGGCGTATGATTAGGAGGCGTGGATAAATAGGTGAGAGAGAGAGACAACGCAAAGGTACGATGAGAAATGCACTCATTTATTCCGCCACTTGTTTATGGGGCTCCAGCACCTAAAATTTGCAGAAAAAGTTATTACAAGCTATACTTACCTTTATTAGAAGTGAATGCATTCAAAGGTTTCCTAATGCTTAACTCGTAAACAAAGTGAGCGGAATCTATTCTATTTCCTATTTTTCAACATGCCACACAAGTGAACTACAGCATTCCACTTTTCTTGGGAAATTATTTGCCATGAGCAATGCGACGATAGTAGGAGGAATTTCTTTTAAACGCATAAGCAATCCTTTGCACACTCAACGAGAAGAATGTCCCTTTGTCACGTTAGACGATCATCGTCATAAAAAAATCTAACGAATAAGACAAAATAAATTCTCATGTTATCGCTGGATTTGAAACCGGGCCCCAACGCTTTGAAGGCGAGTGTCTTAACTGTTAGGCTACACACCCACATTACTTCATTATTGTTGGCCTGCACACCCGCGCTTGCAGAATGTGGCTATATCCGAACCGTTGGAATTCGTTGTTGTCATGCTTCAATACACATGTGAAACGAGAACGCGTTCTACGAAGGCTTCGTGGAATTTCGTTGTAGTGGAATAAAATTCCTCTCTAGAACAACGTGCAAAGCCCACTCTGGGCAAATGTGGACGCAGGTCAGCCAGAGGTGCAAAGGAAG
Organism: Rhipicephalus sanguineus; assembly: GCF_013339695.2. Classification (NCBI taxonomy): domain Eukaryota; kingdom Metazoa; phylum Arthropoda; class Arachnida; order Ixodida; family Ixodidae; genus Rhipicephalus; species Rhipicephalus sanguineus. The sequence goes on along the minus strand of NC_051185.1, from coordinate 66,876,899 downwards.
CACCCAGAAACGAAGAGGAACACCTTTATGTACAAGTAAGCAGACATATAGGACTATACACGGAGAAAAACAGATAATCATGGACACTTGAGCATTTCTATCACAAATAGCAGTTGAAAGTTGCAGCGCTCGCAAACCACTGCGGCATATCTCGGTCACTCAGCCGTGGTTGAGTCGAGGCGAGCTCAAACCACTCGTATGCTGTGGCCGGATCAAAAGACGGGTCACACTTAAGCACAGGTGGGCTGGGAATGCCGCGAGGTCGTCAGCACCAGGAGCCGGGATGCGCTCGCTCAGCGCCAGGAACCGGGACGCGTTCAGATCCTTCAGGTCAGTGCCGGTGCGTTGCCCGACCCAGCGGAGAAACGCCAGGCAGGGTGCCGGTTCGGCAACCACAGCGCGCGGGACTGCGCAAGGGTCGACGCCACGAAGAACGCCACGAACAGCACTAAGAAGAGGGCCTTGAAAAACGCCAAGTATAGTGACAGGCCAGCTCCAGGTACAACGTCAGCCTACCGGCCAAGAACGACGCCAAAGACTCGCAGGACACCGTGATCGTGCAAGCCGGGCGAGTCAATTTTCATACTACATCCAGATTTATTTATTTATTTATTTATTTATTTATTTATTTATTTATTTATTTATTTATTTATTTATTTATTTATTTATAGATACTGCAATCTGGTACCAGATCTTAACAGGGTGGATATGCATGAAAAAGTACAAACATTTCAGTACATACAAGTAGCAGGCTTTCTTCAAACATTTGTAAGAATTCAATAAACACTGGTCACGAACAAATAAAATTACACAAATACAAATTCATAACATACTCAGATGTTTTTCAAACATTGCTAAGGACTTTTGAAAAACAATTTCGGTATTAAGATTATTCCAGTCTGTTATAATCCTGGGAAAAAAGAATATTTAAAACAGTTATATTAAACAGACACGATGCTGTAAGCTATCGCTTACTACAAACAAACTCTTACCCCAGCCCGGTCGTCTTACGCCACTGCTACCCACATTTATACACCACCGATCTATGTAAAACATGCGGGCACAGAGCAACGCTACGCCACATGCTCTGGGAATGCGCCGGCAACAACAGTCGAGAAACGCCCGCCGTTCGCGATGCGCCTATGGCTGCTGCCAATACCAGGCAACAGGAAGCCTCGGGCTCACTCGTTCCCGCCGCCGTCCCGGCTGCGGGAGCCGTGGGGGACCTTCTCCGTCGGCGACGCCGCCGCTGGGAGGCGGCGCTCAGAAGCTCGGAGCTCAACGACCAGCTCTGGGCCGTCCGGCAGGCCGAAGATGCCGCCCGAGTTCAGGGACTCAGCGCCGCCATCTGAGGCCACCAAGACCAAACTGCCGGCCAAGTGCTAATAAAGTTTCTTCTCTCTCTCTCTCTAAAACAGTTATTCCTTGTGTTAAAGAGAAGTATGGTTAAAGCATGCCTTTGCCTGGTTTGATAACCAGTTGAGTAAGAAAAATAATTTCAAGTGTTGACGTTATAATGTCCACTTACAAGTTGAAATAAAAACTTTAATCGGCAGACACGGTTGCGCTCCGTCACCGGGGGTAGTCCGCTGCGTTTAATTAGCTCACTCATAGATGTGCGGCCGTAGGAATTGAAAATGAATCGAACAACCTTATGCTGTATGCGTTCAACTTTTTTTTACATTGGTTAAAGTGGCTTTCACACACGTGAGAAATGGAGACTTCGCGAAAATTAAATGCCAAACTCGTGTTTTGGTGTTCGCAGGATTCGCGCTCTGGGGGGCCGTTCCAGACGCTGACGAACGCTTGAAAGAACAAGGACCTCATGCCGATGACGCCCGAAAACATACAATAACTCTACACTTACTCGTCACTGAGCCGCTCCCAGAGAAGACTGCGTCGATTTTCACATATATGAGAAGAAAGCGACTAAGATAAACAGGTTGATTTTGCACGGAATATGGTTCTACTTTCATTATTAGACGCTCTCATACACTTCGTTTGGAAATTGTTAAAGTACGAGTACTAAAATGTTCCTAAATGAGTTTATCAAAAGGCAGTCATTTGACAGTACACGTTACTTTTCAATCTGTACACTAATGTTTAAAAAATCCGTACTAATCACTGTATTTTCTTTCTTTGTAGGCAAGGTGGTTCAATGACTCATTGTAGGACGGTTCCACAATGGAGCACGAACGTTTTCTTACAAGCGTGCCTGCTCCACCAGCACGAACCGACTTGTTTCATTCGACTGATTGCAGTGCGTATGGCCAACGTTACCTCATAAAAAGTAACGGTCCAGTATGCGTTCTCTCAAGACGTCAAGAATGCGAAAGCCATCTGCTTATTGTTCTTCTCAGTCGACTGTATTGATCCCGCCAAAAAGCTTTCCGCACCCAACGCGGTTTTGCACTGCCTCTGGGATCGGGGCAATGAAGCTTTCTTGACATCACATGGTTTAGGATTGACTCTGTGATCGGTCCACCTTTGATCAAGAGACAATGGTTTGTGACGACTTCCCAAATATTGGCGGCCTATGACGCCGCAGGGTGACGTCATCACGTGATGATGATTTTTCGCACACTTTTTTATGTTGACGCCGCCAACGACGACGGTCACCTTTCGCATTCGGCGAGGCACCCAAGGCTTTTGCTTTAATAATATTTGGAATTTCACGTGCGAAAACTACGATACGATTGTGAGACGCGCCATAGTGGAGGGCTCCGAAAATTTCGGCACCCTGGTGTTCTCTAACGTGCAGTCACATCGCACTGTACACGGGCCTCTAATATCTCGCCTCCATCGAAATGCGACCGTCAAGGTCGGGATCGAAATCGCGCCGAGGACCGTAACCACTGTACCACCGCGGCGGAGACCAACCTAACCTCGAGAGAGGGCGAATAATGGAAGCGCCATCACAGATTCGCTGTCATCAAACATGCAAAGCCCAGAGTCACAGAGCCATTGCAAATAAGTTTACGGGAGTGGTATCGTAAACATCACTGGCACAGTACGTAAGTAACGTCTCGAAAGATGGGCGATAAATGCGGAGCGAGCATGGTAGCGGACCTTTTGAAGCACATCATTAGAAACCTGGCATCGAACAGTCGAGTCAAACTGCGAGTCCAGTGTCTTTTGAGCAAGCTTTAGAAGCTCTCTGATCTTTCCCTGCAGTCAGCGCCTTTCTAATTAGTCAGGGCGAGAGATAGAGAGTGAGTAGGAAGAAGTTTTAAAGAAAAGGTAGGGAGGATAACCAGGCGAAGCTCGGTTTTCTACCCTACCCTGGGGGAGGAGAGAAGGACCGTACGTCTGGTTACTACTGTCATATTTCCCTCCTCTAGCTTTCAAGTAGTTCCGTGGAGCTTACCACCGTTCACTATTAGACCTTATACACGAAGCAAATTTGCATGTGTATTTTGGATACCACCAGTTACTATGCCTAAAGGCAGGCTTTCGAAATTAAAAGAAAGTAGTTACGCATTTCCAGGTCGGAATTTGTTCATATGTAAACCGAAAATGAAGTAATGCCCTCTTCTATCCCTGAAGGCGGGAGCAAAGAAAGCAAGGACAGTAGGCAGATACGAAACGAAACATTAAAATGTTTTGGGCGTTTAAAAAATTGTAGGAGCACTTGTCTATAAGCTATCTCCGTACTTTCCAACTACAGGCTAGTCTTTGAAGGGTCTATGAGATTGAGCCCTAAACCATTTATCAACTATTTTGCCGGTTTAGACTGGGGGTCAAGTAATTTTCTGGCAGGTGGTGCAACAGGTGGTTTATACACAGCCTTCTTTGAATTTATGCATGAAAATAGTCTGCATCAGTTGGTAAGAGATCCTTCGTGTAATGATGACACTGGTAACGTGCTTGATTTGTTGCTTTGTGATGCACCGAACATTATATAAAACATATGCGCTTTGCCCGGCATAAGCGACCATAATGTTATTGTAGCGGACGCTACATTTCGAAATGTGTCTGTACCGAAAAAAGCCCCTGGAACAGTGTATGCATATAACAGGGCTAACTACGCTGTACTAAATTTACCTCTTGAATCTTAGTTTCCCACTTTTGACAAATTGGCAGATGAGGTAAACGGGGAAGAGATATGGGGTGTACTTAAAAAGAAGCTTTTTGAACTGCGAGATAAATTTGTTCCCCTCCGAACACTCTCTTCCAAAAGTTCTAAAGATAAACCGTGGTTTAACAGGCAACTCAGTTCTTTATTACGAAAAATCCGAAGAATCTATTGGCTCAGCAAAACTGAGAAATCGGATAGTCGCTACATACAGCTAGTTGAGCTAAAACGTAGCTTTAGAGAGCCCGCTGGATCAGCCAAACAAACATACTTCGCTAACTTAGGCCAGAGGCTGGTAGACGATCCGAAGGAATTTTGGAAATACGTTAAAAGAAACGGTAAGGATGACACTTGTGTTCTACCATTGCACTGGTCCGACAAAATTATTAATCATGATCCAAGTAAGGTCAAAATTTTTGTTAATAACTTTTCATCGGTATTTCAGTCTAACCTTTCCGATACTAGTGTAGTTAGAACTGTTGGTTTTTCTGTCCAAGTCGACAAAACGTCTGAGGTTGCGTTTAGTGCGACGGGAGTCGAGAGATTATTGCAAGGATTGAAACATACAAAAGCGAGTGGTCCGGACGATATCCCGGCATCGTTTCTTATTAACTGCTCGGTCACGTTGTGTTTATATTTATGCCGTTTATTTCAAAATTCCTTAAATGACAGCATTGTTCCTCGGGACTGGAAGCTGGCCCGCGTGGTGCCAATTCATAAAAGTGGACAGAGAGACAGAGTTGACAATTATAGGCCAGTATCTTTAACTAGCATAGTACGCAAAGTTATGGAACATGTGATTTATAGCAGCGCCATGTCTCACCTTGTTGCCAATAACCTTCTTCATCCTAGTCAGCATGGGTTCCGGCAGGGTTTTTCTTGTACAACGCAATTGGTAGAATTTACTAATGACCTTGTCTCGGCTGTCGACAAGCAGCGAAGCGTAAACTGTATATTTCTAGATTTCAGAAAAGCTTTCGACGTTGTTACGCATAGTCTCCTGATCGCTAAACTTCGACATTACAAATTGGATGATAGGGTTATTTCTTGGATAGCTGAGTATCTTCGCTCCAGGCAGATGTCTGTAGCTCTCAACGATTCTTCCTCTAAATATGTTTCTGTGACCTCTGGTGTACCACAGGGATCAGTCTTAGGTCCGCTTTTATTTTTGTTATTCATAAATGACATCACTTTGGGTATCACATCATCATTTAGAATGTTTGCAGACGACTGTGTAGTATATAGGGTCATCAATAGCGATTTTGACAAACAAGCACTGGAAAACGATTAGATTTAATTGCCGCATGGTGTGAAAAATGGAAAATGTCGTTGAATGTGAAAAAAAGTGTCCACGTCACCTTTACCAGGAAACTCTCGCACTGCAGCAATCATTACACGAATAATAACGCTAATCTTCAACAAGTCACAGAATATAAATATCTAGGTGTATTTTTCACTGCTGATTTGAGGTAGAATAAACATGTCAATTATGTTAGGAACAAGGCTGTAGGAACATTGAGTTTTCTGAAACGTAACTTCAGTAGTGTACCACAGAAACTTAGGGAGCAGCCGTATTTTACACATGTCCGCAGTATACTGGAGTATGCGTGCGTCTGCTGGGACCCATATACTAAGGAACTTGTAGATAAACTTGAAAAAGTGCAGAATAGATCAGTTCAATTTGTCCTTGGAAATTATGACAGGATGCTTAGTATGACAGAGAGCAAAAAAAAACATTAAATTAGCATCTTCTTGAACACCGTCGTCGAAGCCTCAGATTAAAATTCCTTCATAGAATTTATCATTCGAGAACAGGGATCATCAGGCAATTGTATTTTCAACCACCCAACCATGTTTCTCAAAGACGAGATCACCACTTAAAAATACGTGATATTCTTTTTAGGGGTGACGCTTTTTGCTACTCTTTCTTTGTTCGCACTATAAGAGAGTGGAACACTCTGCCACCGGAAATTGTCTGTATTTGTTCAAATGACGATTTTTTCCATGCTTTATGATTATATTTTTGTGTGTTTGATTATATGTACTGTACCCTCCCTGCTGTAATGCCTTATGGCGAAGCAGGTACCTGATAAATAAATAAATAAATAAATAAATAAATAAACTTTCTATAGATGACTCATAAAACTATTGTTATGGTCTGTCAGTAGTTACTATTATGCTGGATATATATATATATATATATATATATATATATATATATGTGTGTGTGTGTGTGTGTGTGTGTGTTTGTGTGTGTGTGTGTGTGTGTGTGTGTGTGTGTGTGTGTGTGTGTGTGTGTGTGTGTGTGTGTGTGTGTGTGTAATGGGCTCTTCGCAGAAAGGGTTCGGATTCCACCATTTGAACATGCCACCTTTCGCCACTAATTAAAATGGTAATTAATTTAATTCCTTTAACTACTGCCGTAATTGATGTGTCTAGTCATGTTAACATGTGTACCACCCCACCAGAAAGTAATTATGAAGACAGTGAGCAAATATTGCATTTCCCATTCTTTAGAAATTTAGGACAGATTTCTTGAAAAGCCTTGTATATCAAGCAGTAACTGCTGGCATAAACACTTGCTGTACGCACAAAGCCATTCCGCCATGCAGGTTTTCCATTCCGCCCGTACCCTTCACGACACCGAATTTTAAGGTGCCCAAGTCTTCGCCGTAGAAACGCCAGTTCCTCGTATCCCAGACTCTGGCATCCTATAGATCGCAACAGGGATCCGGAATGATTAAGCAAGGCGCCGCAGCGCAAATCAGGAAAATGAGGAGGCACGAGAACCTAAAGTGAGTGAGGGCCTCTAGGTTTCTCAGACGTACAGAACACGAGGGGAAAAAGGGAGGAGGGAATGACAACACGAGAGCAAGAAAGGCTATGGAAAGGATGCAAGACCAGGAGACTGGTCGACAGGCGTTTCGCTGGGATAGTCGGCAAGCGCCTCAGATACGTGGATGGAAGGTCTACCGGGTACAAGTAAGGCTACCCGAGAGCAACAAGAATAAGCAGTAGGCTAACGTGGAGGCCTCGGCACGCTTCGCTCAAAGCCCCAAGGCTCACTGCGCTTTGGAAGAGGGCCTCGCACGACTTCACGAAAAGGTCGCTATGAGGGGAAGGAATGGAGACGAAAGGGTTGAAGCCACGAGGGAGAAGGCGGAACGAAAATAAGGACAAGGTAGGGAAAGGAAGCGAGGAAGGGGCTTACTGAAAAAAGCGGGAAGCGGGGGGGAAAGGATTAGTGCAGGCACGCTCGTCCGCGAAATAACGCCCGCGCGCGACCGCCGCTATGGTACAGGAGAGCAGACCAGTAGGGAGGAAAGGGAAGAGCTGGTGCACGTGAGGAGCTATAGCGGGGAGGGCAGGAGGGTTTAGGTGGGTGGAAAAGGTGGGTTTCCCGTGATCGACCAGCGACCGGCGGCGGGCCTGTGATGAGGAAGGAAGGAAGGAAGGGAAGTGGGGAAGCTTGCACGCACGCCTGAGGGAAGAAAATGTGGGCGGCAAAGGTGGCCTGAGGGATGCGAGGGAAGGACGGGAGGGAGGACGTTTTCGGGAGCCTTCGGAAGCGATGGAAGGAAAACCGGCCGAGCGAACGGGAAGGGAAGGAGCGCGCGACGTGAAAGGGGTCGATAGGAATTCGGGAGCGCTGTCAAATGAACGGAGCAGTGGGGAGGCTGAGAGGGAGAGCGGAGGAGGTTTGGATTTCAACCGCGCCGGCGACGCTGACGGGGGAGGTTTTGGTGCCTTGGGATGCGTGTCTGTGTGTGCGTGCGTGCGTGCGTGCGTACGCACGTGAAGGAGGATAGTACAGAGGCGCGTGGGGACGCGTAGGGACGCGCGAGATACGACGGCTGGCGAGGGAAAAGGAGGGGAGAGGAGGAAGTGGAAACTGGCGGCGCTGCTATGGTCTCGGTCCGGTGGTTATGAAGCGGCGTTCGCCGGGGATTGTGGACGCAGAGACGCACTGCAGCCGGCACTGAAACGATACGCGTCGCTCGTTCGCTCGCCCACCGTCGAAATGGAGGTCATCCCTACGGATCAGACTCGGCGACGCTCTCTCGCGTTGCTCGCTTCCCCTTCAGAATGGCGAGAGAGAGAGAGAGAGAAGGCGTAGTGTTCTACTGGCTGGTATATACTGTACGCCTCGGCAGCGCCGCCGAAGGGAATTGGGGAGAAGGAAAGGGAATGGGAGGAGAAACGTGGGAAGCTTGAGACCCGTTTGATCGCGGTGGTTTTTCGCCGAAGCCCCCGGTCTTGTCGGAGGGAAGTGCGTTCCTCTTGTTCTTTTTTTTTTCAGTCGTTGTCTCTACTTTTACGTGTCGAGAAAGAAGGGGGGCGTTTTTTTGGTATCGCTCCTCGGTTTTTGGCGAGTCGTTCGTTGGTTTATCAGGGTTGCCGCGGAATATGAAACTACCGGACGGTTTATGACTGCGTAGGCGTAGACTAAGTCCGGCGAAAATAGGCGCTGCGGTGCCCGCACGTCCGGTGAATGTATTAGGTGCTGTCTCTTTATGTTTTTATGTGTTCCTATAATAACGGCACAACAGATACGATGGTGTTCAAATGTGTTTGGACCAGTGAACGTAGAATGGCGTTCGCGCTGGTCTCATGTCAGAGGTGGCTGAAACGCAACGAAAATACTGCGCTTAAACATATCGGGATAAGGCGCAGGGAAAGTTAAACTAGTAAATTTTATTTCGTTATCACATTACGCTTCTTCGGTAGAGAAGAGAAGAACGAAATTTACGTTTATTAGTAACTGGTGTGTGTGTGCTGCTTTCTTGAGTTGACAGTTATCGCCGTGCCCAATAATCGAAACTGCAATAATGCGGGATATTTTCAGCGTGGGGATGAGTGCACAAGCAACAAAATTCCTGCAACATCCAATTCGAATTCGGTTTATTCGTAAAAGAAAGAACACAGAAAAAAATACACAAACATCTGGATCCCCAGCGCAAGGCTAGTCGGGATCCATGCGATCGGAATTCATGATCACAACGGTAATGCGTCAATATATGCATGCCACACGTACAGAATTATGGGCTTATACACAAAGCAAAGGTCGATTCCACGAAAGATCGAAAAAGGGTGTATATTTGATGTTTCCGATTTTCCTGGTAATTTTGTATGTTGTGCACATATGATTGCACAGCACGAAATCGCAGTTCGTTTTCAAATAAATTTTTTTTTCAACACAGGAAAATTCGACAAGTGTCGCCCGTTGACGACGACCATTTTACGAAGAGTGCGTTTTCGTAACTTCGGAACCATGCTGGCAGCTACTGAAGCTATATATATTACAAATATCTTTTCTTTGGCGGAAGTAGAAGTAAAGAGAAAATAGCTCTGATCATTTCATGGAATACTGAGTAAATTATGTATTTTTAAAAATTCACGAAAAACGCTGCGTTTTTGAAAATCAGTCAAATTTGGGACGCTATGGCTACTTCTGTGAACATCTTAGCTTGTTCATATTTGCAGTATGAATAGGCCTTTATGTGAATAATGAACCTCTGCATTTGTATTTCTCTAATAATTTTCAAAGTAGTAAATTTTCATGCTCGAAACACCAAAAAGAGAAAAGTGCTCCTCCATTCAAAAATCTATAATAAAAAAAACCCACTCTCAATTTTGTTCAAAGTCCCACAAAATGTTCTCAAAGGACTGCAGAATGATATTATGAAAAAACATGTTGCATCATTTTTATTAGAACAAAAGTAGAAAATGCCAAACATTGTGTTTCCAGAGCGTGGTGGCCACTGCGTAAAGGACATCTCTAGTAACAAGAAAATACAGTAACACGTCTTTTTTCTTTTCTGTGCTTCGCTAAACAACAGTAATGATCTATGGTCGGAAATTGGGAACTGTTTTGTAAAGAAAAAGAAAAGTCGCAAACGACGCATTCGCGTCGTTTGCGACTTCACGCCAGTGTTAGACATCCCTCAGTCCACAGTATGCACTTTCAGTTGTAGCCTCCTTTTCTTTCATCTATTTCAGTTGAGTATAATTCATATCTTGAGTGCTAAAGAACGCATTCCCTCCATGCGTCTCTTATGATGATGTGCTGTGCAGTCATATGTGCACAACATACAAAATTATCAGGAAAATCGGAAACATCAAATATACACCCTTTTTCGATCTTTCGTGGAATCGACCCAAAGGATGTTTCTGGTAAAAGTGACCTAGCATTTGAAGAAGACATTTGCACTTAGTAATTATACACAGGAGATGGCAAGAAAAACCAACTGTGGCAACGGAATGATTACCCTATATAAACAAGTAATTGCAGTGGGTGGTGATGGCATTTAAATGATGCTGAAAATTGTTGGCGTGTTTTAGTTGTAGTTGTAAGTTGTTCCACAGAAGTGCTGTATAGCGCTGCTTAATCCTCTCCTGCCACACAAAGTATGAATTTCTTGTAGGATAAAGCTACTGCTTCGATGAGAACAAGAAATGTAATAAACTCGAGGGGCAGTCAGTGGTTACGCTACTGTGACTACTCATTGTTGCGTTAAACATCACCAACACCTATACGATTCTTTTTTTTTTTCTGTTGTGATGCTGCCTTTCTATCATGAGGAAAAGGATCTTGGAACGTCATTCTTGTAGATTTGGCTTTGATCTAACTGGTCCTGTTCTCCCTTCATTTAGAGCTTCGAGTCACAGCGATGATCGCGCCCTCCACCGGGAATTTCATATTGACTCCGAGTAAATTGCCCAGCTAAACATACCTTCTTGCGTATTGAAATTGTTTGTCTACTTGAAGTTTAATGATGTAATTTAATTTCTTACGACGCTCCCAACATAGTCACCACTTTTAAAAATACATTGACAAGCGGATTTCATTTCTCTTTATTCATTAACTCTTTCGACGAATGTGACTCTAACCTGGGCCATGGAAACTGATCCACAGTAGGTATGAAGCCAATAAAGAGAGACGTTCACGGTAAGTATTCTCATCCTTTTAAGAGTGCTCTTGACAATATGTCAAATAGTTGAACCGGAAATGTCGCTCGAGCCAACGTTCTCCCTCGACGAATACAAGTCCACTTGCCGAAACATTGTAGCGACCTTCTTTGTTGAACGATTTCTTATACGTATGAGCTATACTTGTGGACGGATGAAGTCACAGCAACAGCTTTATGGTGTGGTGACTTCGATATGGCATCGACAGCAGGTCTTCGCATATGCATTTTGCAGAAACTTTCCTAAGCAAAGAGTCCTTGGACGCTTACATCGAATGCCTTTCCCCTACCCTACCCCCCCCCCCCCTTCTTCCGCCTACCGCCATCTTGGCGAAGAGCTGCGCGTTTCTTGCCGGATTCCAACTAGATCCTTGTGGTGCGATCGTGCTGTGGGACTCTTGATGTTTCGATGCTGTAAAAGAGCACTCGGCAGAGATGCGTGGTACAGAGCACTCAAAACAACCAACAGGAAAAGCGCGCGCACGCACGCACGCACGCACGCACGCACGCACGCACGCACGCACGCACGCACGCACGCACACACACACACACACACACACACACACACACACACACACACACACCACACACACACACACACACACACACACACACACACACACACGCTAAGCAGTTGCGAATAACAACGTGTTGTCACCAAACGCATAAATATTAGTTTTGAGGTAAGAAAAAAAGATTGGAATTGATTACTGAGGATAACGTTGCACTTACTGAAATTGGCGTTGGAATAAGGGGTCCACTTTTAGGGGCCTTTCCCGTATTCGGACCATTGTAAACCAATAAACGTTCTTGAAACTTCCAAAATTTAGTATTTGAATGCTGTAGAACGTAGCTGAATCCATCTTTACTCAAGAAACGTTTATATGGGCTTGAGAGGAGCCGGCTAAGTACATGGTTTCCCCGTGAGCTTGGGCTGAAGCTTCAAGGAGGGCGCTGGCTGCCCTTCGGTTCTGCGTATTTTCTGGCTTATGCGCCTCTTCTAGTAATTCCAAGGCTGTTTGTTGGTCTCCACCGGCGGCGAGGTGCTTTTCGACATATTTATTTCCTTTTCCTTTAATCTCATAATTTTTACACTTCCAGAAAAAAAAGAAGAATTTACAAATAAGGCACCCTATGCTTCGTCGTCTCTTGGCTTCATGTTGTAGATAATCCCTCAACAACACATAATAGGCTTGCATTTACATGGCGCGTCTATCATCTGTGGCACTAAAACATGCTCGAAAACTTGTAATATTAGTTTTGCAAAATTAATTTTTCATTTTTTGTTGAAGATGCAACGTCAATCTCCTACCACCGCTTCATTCTTCCCCGGTAGCTCGCAGTCCACTGTGCCATCTAGCGTAAGATCAAGGAATGAGCTAAACTGCAAGGATTATGGGTAAATGTGCCAAGGTAGCGAAAGAGATTGAGAGCTAGCATGAAAATAGGGAACTCCCCGCTGTATAGTCCTCTAGTGGCCTCGGACATTCAGCACTTCAAACTAAATGGTTTATCAGAGTGCAAGAAAGCCGCACTACACTCTCAAAGTGCTGCAGGTACGGTTGCTGAGTTAATACTGGCACGAAGTGACACCACAGCGACTTGCATGTGGTTGCCATCTGGCGAGTTGGTTTTCCGTATGCGCTAGGTTCGCGTATGAGCTAAATGAGCTTAATTACAAGGAATATATATAAATGCAAAAGGATGCGTAGAGTTCCCTCTATTCAGCTTGTGAATGGAGGCCTCGGACTCGATTTGTATCATTCGATGTTTCGTTTAATTTGATTTTCGTTTTCTCGAACTCGTATCAACGAAGAAACACCAATCTCAGTGAGTAGAAGTAGTAACGTAGTAAGGCGAGTAACCTTGTACCCTACACAAGGTTACCCGCCACAGTAACCACACGCATAATAACCTTGCACACAGAGTTACACCCGCAGGTTGCAAGGTTACTCTTTGTGTGTTCTACTGCATTGCTCGTTTCGTGCTTAACAGTAGCAGTTAGTTGTTGTCGGACTTGTGGGTGCGTGCTCAGTAATAATTATTATTAAAGGGACACTAAAGAGCAAAACGATTTTTCTCGCATTTGTAAAGTAGTCTTCCACGATACCAAAAACACCACGCTTTCTGCGCGAAGACGCTTAACAAGCGAGAAAACGCGCAAAAAGAAAATACAGGTGGCGACGCCACCTTGGAATTCCCGCACCATTTGCCGTGAAGTCAGATATTTTTTGACGGCGCCTGCTCGGGCCTACGTAGTTCCTAATGTGTTAAATCGAAGTACATTGTCCTCTGAATGGGTCATAGACTTGGCATAACGAGTTTGTCGAAATTTCGTCGAGCCAGTGGCGCTAAAATACGTTAAATGCTCTTTGAAGTCTTTTACTTCACGAATTAGAAAGTTCGACGCGAAATTTAACAACGAAACTTTGAACCTGGTTTTCTCCTCTAATAATAAGCCTATGGTGGTGAAATAAACTACACAAGAGTTCTCCGAGCACACTTTATTAATCTAAACCACTTCATTGTTTCTCTTTATTGTCCCTTTAACACCAGAAAACGCGACTACAGAAAGATAGGCATGACGGCCCTCCGTCCTGTCTACGTGTACAGTCGCGTTACGCGGAAGCGCGTGGCCTCTCGAGCTCAGAAGATTGTGCATGGCTTCAAATTGCCCTCATTTCTTCAGCTAAATTATATTTTATGATGTGCGATCATCCCCAAGTGAGAGAACGCGTTTAGTTGCGGAAATTAGGGCTAGCTGTATGGGTCAACTCGGAGGTCGGAGCGCGACGCGGTCCCGCGTTGGAAGTCCTATCAAGCGCGACTGCACATTCTGTTGCCATGTCTTTGGTGCGAATTATATTATTATACTGAAGTGCCTAGAAGAATAAGAATGGGATGGAGCGCATTTGGCAGGCCGTGTCAGATCATGAATGGTAGTTTACCAATATCCTTCCGGAGAAAGGTATAAAACAGCTTCATCTTACCGGTACTTACCTACGGCGCAGAAACCTGGAGGCTTACGAAAAGGTTCAACTTAAATTGAAGACGACGCAGCGAGCCATGGAGAGGAAAATGATGAGTGTATAACTTTAAGGGACAAGAAGAGAGCAGAGTGGGTCAGGGAACAAACGGGTGCTAACATCTTAGTCTTAATCAAGAAGAAGAAATAGGCATGGGCAGGTCATGTAACCCGTAGGCGAGCTAGCCGCTGGTCATTGAGAGTAACTGATGGGATTCCAAAAAACGGCAACCACGTGAGGGGGGGGAAACTGTCCCGTCCCCCCTTTTCATCCCATTCCCACCAAACTAAACTACGGCAAATCCAGATGCATTTTCATTAATCACTTCATTGCTGTTTCACTAACGTTGATCTTGGCGCTCTTTGGCCACATATGGTTCTGGCGCCAATAACATCCAACACTCGTCATCATCAAATTCAGCGCTTGACACCAGCGAGTGTCCTTCGCCCTACGCGGAGAGAGACGGTCTCTCAGACCTGGCGAAAGCCTGTACAGCAACCGCAGTGGCAGCGTCAGTTGTGGCGAGCGAGCGAGCGAGCGAGCTTGGCGAGTTATATAGGCGCGGGGAGCCGATTGTCGCTCGCGCGCGCTATATAGGCGGCCGAATTGATCTCGAGGCCAGCACTTCTCCCTCCCGCTGCTACCTCGACGCGCTCCAATGGTTTTCCTCCCTTCCAGCCTCGCTCTCCCGAAGACGAATGCGCGCCGCCAAAGATGAGAAGACCGGAGCGCGCCTCACCCTTCTCCTCCGCAAGAGAGAATGCCGAGAAGCAGGCTGCTATGGCGAGAGAACGAAGGTATTCCGGCTTTGCGGCCAGGGAAAGAGGGTCTCCCTGTCGTAGTGCAAAGCGCAGTTCGAGGTGTCTCTTGCGGCGGCGTAAGCAAAAGCAAAATTCTGGGAGAGAGCTGATAGTGAAAACAAAAGCAAAAGGAGAAAGACGACAGGGCTTGGCTACGCTGGCACGACTAAAGGGGGTGTCCTCCTCGGTGACTTGAGCCAGTGAAAGAAGAGATTAAGAAACTGAGACAAAGAGTGAAAGAGAGAGAGGCAGGGAGAATAGGCTGTGATAGACAAAAATGAAGAAGAAGAGGTTGACAGAGCTTCACTATGCAAAGGTGCGAATCAGAAGTAGGGGGGGGGGGGGTGAATCGGCGTCTTCTGCAGCGGAAGGAGTGGGAAATAAAGATGAACCACCGAGTCGAGAAGGGTAGAGCATAGCGGAAACGAAGAGAACAATGAAATAGTGGAGGGATCTAGCACTGAGGGTTGGTGGTAGTGGCAGAGGAGTGGGGGATTCGTTTCGGGAACGGCAAATTCAGGCGCCAAAGCGGGGAAAGAAGAAAGAAAATTGACAAAATAAAAACTGTTCGATGACGAAGAAACGTATACAGGAAGATAAGCGCACTCGGCAAGGAGTAGGATTCGCGATAAAAACGTCTTAAGAAAGGCGCGAGCTGGAAGGACTTAGCCTAGAGACAAAGGCGACCGTGCAGAGGGTGGCGTTTCAGGGGGAGAGGATGCGGCTGAGGATGTGAAGAAGCGGTCTGTGGCCCATTTATTCCCGTCCGGGATTCTAGATTGGGTCGCCTGAATGAGATGAATAGCTTTTCGCTGGCTCCCTATAGCTCGTCTCTCGTCTTGCCAAGCTGCGCCGGATAGTGTGTGTGTGTGTGTGTGTGTCTGCGGCACTTTGTACGAGCGCGGCGCGAGCGCCGTTCTCCCTCGGAGGAGCTGGGAAAGATTTGGTCTGAATTCCACATCTTACGGAGCGAAACCACTCCACCCCCCCCCCCCCTCCTGCCCCCATCCACCAACCACCATCCCCAAGGCAGAGCGTCAACCTACATCTCCTCTTCCTTCCGGACCGACCGACAGGCTGATCCGTTAGAGTTTTTCTTTGATTCTCTACGGTATTACATCCCTGAATCTCGATATAGCATTCTCGACCCCGATTTTGATACTTTCCACATCTTTGGATAGTGTACAGCTGTAGCATATGGGTCACGCTCTAATATACTTACTGCATTTTCTTTTGGTTTCAGTTGATAATTACTCCTTTGTACCCTACGACGCAGTTAACGGACACGCTTAGATTTTGCAAGCACTGTTTCTGCCCGAAATCGGCTCGATTATAAGCTTTCTCGGTGCAACTAATCCTTTATCGTTTAAAAGACAACGCTATATTGCCTTCCGTTAGTACAAATGCGATGGCAACGTCGGCGAGCAACTGCGAAACGCCTATTTATGCCCATTTTCTTGGTTTTAAGGGGCGATAGAATAATTTTTCAGTTTCAAGGGGCAATAGAATATATTCCCGAATCAAACTCTCTCTGGCTATAGCACCAGACGATTTGCGCGAGCGCTAATTCCACAATAAATTCAACGACTCGCTTTATGCTCGCAATCCTCGCAATCGCGAAGGTTCCGAAACGTACCGGTGGGCTCTGCGCCGAGCGGTGGTAACACGTGTAAAAGCTCTTGTGAGTGAAGCCAGGTCACATGCCAAAAAAGAAACAAGCGCGCGTGACAGTATAAAAGAGTGGTTTCTTCTCTGCTTGGTTGCTCCCGTCAGCTCATCACCTAGCATAAGGAACGAACACCTAGCATAAAGGAAATAGAACGAAAGAAAAGCATTCGAGAAGGCAACTTTAGTGTGGCTGAACGCATGTTTGTCGGTATACGTGTTCAGTTACTATGTATATTTTTTTCAGAAACCGAAGCTAATAAAGAACTTTCTTTGATGACTTCGGCCGGTCACCGGCCGAAGTTTTGACACAAGTTTTTGATTTTCAACGTGAACTTGTTCTGTTATCGACACCGCTTGCCAGAAACGCTTATCTTTGAGCTATACGAGCATCGCATATCGGCTTCGCGATAACAACAGAAACTTTCGTTATGCGGACATGTTTCACAACGCATCTGCTTTCTTCCCGAATCGCGCTGACTGATAAGGCGAACAGCGTCCACGTGCTACTACTAATTAAAGTTTCATTGAACACGAACGCAGCCATCGACAAGCGCAAGCATATCCTGCGGAGAAGGGCTTCAATGAAGTGCGTATCGATCTCTGCGGAATCAATCACCTAGCTGGAGCCGGCGAGTGGAAGCTCAGAATGAATGAGCCACGACCGAGAACCGAGCGAACAAAGAAAGGGCAGAGAACAACCGAAAACTAAATTAGAGACCCGTCCTAAAAATGTGCGAAGGCATCCTGCGTCCCATTGAGTTGCCTCTTTTTCGCTTTACTTACTACAGGAAGTAGTCGCAAGCGTTTTTTTTTTTCCCCTGGCACTGCAGCAAATGGCGAGAGAGAGAGGGAGCAAGAGGACGACCCTGGGAAAATGGCGTTAACCCTAAGCGGCATTCTTGGAGTCCTGATGCCAGTGCAGCCGGGGTTAGAGCCCACTTCGGCTAAGCACCATCATCGCCTCGCGCGCCAGCAACGACTGACCGCTCCCCCCCCCCCCTCCCTCCCTCCCTCCCCCCCCTTTCTTTCTGGCCACAGCACAGGAGCACGGCTAATTTCTCCTCTTTTGCCACCAACTGGTCGGTTGGCTTGCTCCGGCGCGCTACTATTACACTACTGCGAGCCATGCCGATGTCAAGACCGGTCAAAGCCGACGAGCCAGGAGTTTCACGCTCTTTGTTTGGTCCCTGGTCGCCCGCGGAGGCGAACAATTAAGATAGTTGTGTCGTCCCCGGGAATTGGAATAGTTCTAGAGGCCGCGGAACGCGAACCTTCCTCCGCTGCGCAAGACCTTCCTCGGGTATGGCAGTCGTTTGAGCGCGGCCTTTCTCTCGGTCTCTCGCGGTCGAGCTGGCCTCGACCGCAGTGTCCGCGTTCAGAGGGTCGCGGGGATCATTTGCGTTGAGCGCTATTCTTGGTGGCAATGGCGGCGGAGCGAAGGCTCGTATACGGGGGCCTACGTATGTCATTTCTCCTTCCGTCTCGGGTCGCTGTGTCTGACTATTGTATTAATGCTACTGGATTGGCGCGTGGATGTGTCGTTCTTGCTCTCGTTGTTAGCAAGCTTTCGCGAATACAAGCCGGGAAGGGGAAGAGGGGGAGGGGAGAGAGAGATAGCTACTCGTGCGGCTAGACAGTGCTGCGCTGTCCGGGACACCGTTACTGTGGACCGGTGTCAGTAGCCTTGCCAAAGTACATAGACGCCACTTCGGCCGCAGGCGACATGACATCGATTATAATATGTGCTATACTCGTGGACAACTTTTCTTGGCAATGAAGGGAAAGCTACGGGGGCGGAGCGTCTGCACATGTACTGCTACGCGAAGTAGTCCGGTTTGGCGCGCGCCTCGTAACGCAGTGGAAAGTGATGGCTAGCGTTGCATTTCGACGCAAACGCTGCCTAGCGTCTAAGGTACGGGTAAAAAGCGCGACTTCCTCACGCACGCAAACACACAAAGTGACAACGTATAAAGTAACATGAATACAAATATCTCGCTTGTGTGCTCTGCGTTCCATCTCAAAAAGCTACATCCAGAAAATGAAGGAGTATTTTATATATCTTACGCAGAAAATACGGTCGTAATTGTGGGACTACATTCATTAGCGGTAGGATACGTGCATTGTGGCTCTGTAGCTTTCACTTCATTGCCAAGAACAGTTGTCCGCGAGTATAGGGTCTTACGTGCCCGAACCACCATATGATTTCGAGGCGTTCCGTAGTGGCTAACTCCGGAAATTTCGACCACCTCGGGCTCCTTAAAGGGACACTAAAGAGCAAAACGATTTTTCTCGCATTAGTAAAGTAGTCTTCCACGATACCAAAAACACCACGCTTTCTGCGCGAAGACGCTTAATAAGCGAGAAAACGTGCAAAAAGAAAATATAGCTGGCGTCGCCACCTTGGAATTCCCGCAACATTTTCCGTGACGTCACATATTTTTGACGGTGCCTGCTTGGGCCTACGTAGTTCCTAACCGGTTAAATCGAAGTACATTGTCCTCTGATGGGGCCACAGACTTGACATAACGAGTTTGTGGAAATTTCGTCGAGCCAGTGGTGCCAAAATACGTTAAATGCTCTTTGAAGTCTTTTACGTCACGAATTACAAAGTTCGGCGCGAAATTTAAAAATAAAACTTTGAACTTGGTTTTCTTCCTCTATTATACACCTATGGTGGTGAAATAAACTACACAAGAGTTCTCCGAGCACACTTTATCAATCTAAACCAATTCACTGTTTCTCTTTAGTGTCCCTTTAAGGGGCACCTAAACCTAAGCACACGGGCTTCAAGCGTATTAGGCTCCATAGAAAATGCGACCTCCGGGGCCGGCATCGAACCCGCGACCTTCGAGTCAGCAGCCGAGCACCGTAACCACTGTACGAAGGCGGTGGCTGACGTGAGATTGATAGGTAAACGATTTCGCGTGATAGTGAACAAGCACCTATGGTAAGTTCGGTCTTACTTCATTAAAAGTTATGAGCTACCTGGTTTATTTTGATGATCTTCTTAATGTGTCACGAGGAATCAGTGTTCACGCGCGCTTTTGTACAACGTGATAATTTCCAGAGACGGTTTGAATGGTAGAACTATAGTTTCTTTTTCACAATTAAATGCCTTTCACCGTAGCAAAATACTTGCACTTTGCTTAATTTACAATGTAGTGACGGGAAAGCTACCTACACATGTTACGTCTTTAGTTTCAATCTGTGTCGTCTGTTTAGGGTCCAGTTTCACGGAAATCATCGAGCGTTCCTTTTGAGCAGAAATCTTTCTCTGTCTACTCTTCAAAATCACTGATTACCTTCTTTGGTGGCGTTTGGCTCTTCACAGCTTTCTGTCATTCATAAACGGATTACCGAAACGGTGCCTGTCATCTTTGTTTATCTAGGCGGCTCTCCCTTGGTGGTGGAGAAGCATAAAGGCACGACTATTTCTCCTCATTTTGCCACTTTGTCGCTTAATTTTTTCGCCTCGCCAGAGACGACGAGATACAAGATGTCTTTTTTGGCTTTTTTGTTCGACGAATGTTCGTAAATGTTTCATAGCAACGGTACATAGACGGTTAAGCTCGCATACGCATTCGCAACGACACGCTCTTTCATCTTTCTACAACGTCTTACCCTTCCCACAAGCCCGTGTTACCCGTACTCGCCAGGGTAGCCTACTGTGTGGTTCGGCACGTTGCTGTGACCCAACCTCTGCACGCTCTCAAATTGAATTTATTCTTGTTATCGTTATTGTTCGCCTATTAAGTGTGGGTCACACCTACTGTGAGAATATAATTCTTCCTCTTCTTCGTCTCAGTGATGGAGGCCCGCACTCAATGCAGCCGATAAGTCAAGAAGTGGGTGGGTTATTCCATTAGGTAGTGTAGGTTCACGTTACTGGACCGCTAACAAAATGCCTCCTTCATCCGGTAGGGGGCCTTTATCCTGATTTGTTCATTCAGCTGGCAGTCACGCGAACTTCAGCCGTCGGCAGCTGGTTGGTCGAAGAGGAGGAAGTCTCATTATTAAAGACGATAGTCTTTCTTGGGGAACTTAAACGCAGAAATTTTGGTCTGTCTGTCTTTCTGTCTGTCTTTCTGTTTGTCGGCACGTCCCTCGATTCAGCCACTCGGCCAAAGTTGAACCACTTGCCCAAGGGCCAGCCGTCTTGAACTGGTACGGCTGTTCATACTTGTGAACGTTGTCGATCAAAAAGTAAATATCATGCATATCTGAGGTGCAACATTACTAGGTAAGTGTTAGGTGGCGTGTTCCTTTAATAGAAAATGCATACATACGTAATTTTAAGGACCCTAGTTTCTTAAGCCGCGCTGAAAATGCATAAGAATGGAAGCATGAGCGAGTTGGTATGCGTTCATCTTCGTTGAAACAGCGCTCACTAGACGACGACGAAGTAAAAGAAGGCACAGGACAGGCAGCGCCTGTCCTGTGCCTTCTTTTACTTCGTCGTCGTCTAGTGAGCGCTGTTTCAACAAAGCTGAAAATGCGACTGCGCTGAAATTTGCCTTCCTCCGTGCCCTTCGCACGAGCTCATTGTTGTGTTTCGGTTTCGGTTTCGGTTCTGTTGCACTGTACGAATGCCATGGGTTGGTGTTGAAAAACTTTAGTTTTGAGAAGGCCAAGAAGGTGAAAAAAAGATATTTAAAAAATGAAAAAGCAGCGTTGTGGGCGGCCTTCACGCTGCCGGTTGTGGGCGCCGCTCTGGCGTTCCTGTTTTACCCAGGCGACGTGTAAATAAAAGAGTGTGTGGAGAGTACTCGTTGAGTGCGAACGTTTCTCTGCTTCAGCGCTTCGCGCCAAACCGCGTTTTCGGGCTGGCTGGCGTACCTGCCGGTCGCGTTGGTCACCGCCGGTCTTCGCCTGCTGCTGCGCCGGGACTACCAGCACGCAACACAGCACTCATGTTTCCCGACGTATTGCCAGATGGCGTCCATATCTCACACAGCGCCTCTTCTATCGTCTTTACACGACATTTGCAGCGAAGCACGCAGATACGCGGCCAATTTTTGCTTACATTACGGAGGCGTCTACTTAATGACCGCTAAAGATAACGTTGGACATTTCAAAACTTTCCTTATCGGGCCAAAAGCTGAATGCAGTGCAACAATTTGGTAGGTACTGTAGCACTGCAGCACTATAATACTGCAGTAAAGGGACACGGCTGGACGCTTCGACTGTTTCACTGCAAGTTCGTGAATTAACCAGTGCCTGTCTTAGGCCAGAGTAATTGTATGGTAACATACGCGGCAATGTTGTGGAGGGTGCATTTGGTATGGTATGGTATGGTATGGTATGGTATGGTATGGTATGGTATGGTATGGTATGGTATGGTATGGTATGGTATGGTATGGTATGGTATGGTATGAAGAACTTTACTGGGTCCTGTAGCTCGACCCCGGGCTTACGCGGGCCGCTCCCACGTTGGAACTGTCAGGCAACGCTCTTCAGCCACAGTGCGGGCCTTCTGGACAGCCCGTAATTGATCGGGTAGGAATTCACTGTGCAGCATTTGATGCCGCCGTTCTTGTTTCTTGTCACAGTCTGTGAAGACCTACACGTCGTACAGGATCGTATTCGTCCTTTTGTTTCTTGTTTCTGTGCGCTGCTTCGCAAGTTGAGACGTTCCACCACCGACTCACCTTGGACTTAACTGAGCGTGACGTTAATTCGCAACGTGTAAAAATCTGCGATCCAGTACAACCAACAGATGTCAGAGTTGTTTACGCTGCACTTGTTCTTTCTTTCATCTCAGTGTCTGAACATAGTCAGAACATGGTGTGGGTGCGCCCGTCTGTGTCTGTTTCGTCCATTGTCTAAGAAATTTTGCGCAAGGAGTGTTGATCATAGTCAGAAGCCAAGGCAGGCGCGGTTTTGGTTATGCAACAAGTAGGCGTATTATTCTGCGATTGTGTCGTCCTAAGTGGATAAAATGATTGCTTCACGAATACTTCGATCCACTCAACATTTCAGAGAAATGCGATCCTGCAGGCGCAGATACGCTTTCCTATTCAATCTAGACATTTTACACAACGCTAAAGGTTAGAGGCTGCTTTGCGCAGCTTGCAAACGGAGCTACAGCTTCGGGCAGTGGGCTGGGCCAGAGGGGTCGCCGAAGCACAGAAGTGTCCGGCCATCTAGAGCGGCTCGAGGGCCCGATCGCCATCCTGCTTCTGCCCGCTCAGCCCCCCCCCTCTCCCTCGCATGGTTCTGTCGTGAATCAATAATTTATTTACCTATTTACAGCTTTGTAGCTCGCGTGGAAAAGATATCTCTTTTGTGCAAGCCACCAAGCTGCCTCTGAGGTCGTCAAACACCGTCACTCACAGCCATTAAAAAACGAGCCTATACAGTGTTAAGACTGCAATCTCAAATGTAACCTTTTAAGTGCACTCAACGATGAGTGTATAGAGTTAGAATACAAGCCACGCATGAAAGCAAGAACCCACGGTAAACTTAGCGTTTTATCGATTCACCTGCTGTCACGGATCCGCCAATATTGACAAAACTTCGCTTGCCCTAATCAACGCTAGAATTTTTGTGTGTGTGCAAAAAAAAAAAAAAAAACGGTCTGATTCTAAGTGAGGGGAATTTTTTTTACTGCAAGATCATTCTGCGTTATAAACAAAACTTGTCAATTTTTATTCTCACAGCGCCCCGTTACCTGAGGTGAGTGACATCTGCTTGTCTGACGAAGCTTCTTTTGTCCTTGTGTTTCTGCATAATACATTTATCCAATCTACAAGCCGTTCGGAAAGAACCCAGCAAAAAAATTTTTCTTTAAACGTAATCACCTATTCATAAAATCTAGGATGATCAAATGTGCTACACGCTCGTATAAATATAAAACCTGACTCGTATGACGTTGCGCTCTTCTCTCCTACAGTCTCTGCTGAAAGAAAGATGCAAACCATTTGCATCCAACTCCAACACCTTCCGCCCGCACCAAGCATGTAGGCATCCCAGCTGCCCCTGTTGACAGCGGCATCCGCAAGGCGACGCTAGCTGTCCCAAGCCGCCGCCTGTGTACACTCTGACAACGCTGCTCCAAAGGGTCCCGCTGCCTTCTCAATCTCTTTTTCGTATTGCCGCCGTATCTAAAAAGGAGCCGACATCGCATCCCTATTTCCCCTCCGGCAATACGCCCCTTCCTTCACTCCCATTCATATTTTTATATTTTTGTATGTATCGCAACAGCAACCTATCTTTCTGATTTCTGCGTTGCCGGGCGCAAGCAGCAGCAGCCTCTCTTTTCCGCCGCGGTAATTAGTAAGCTAATTAAGTTTCACTAATGGAAACGAGACATGCAAATTCCGACTCGGCGGCGGCGAATCGACGAGAGGACCGAGCGACGCGGCGTTGAAGAGGACGAACGGGAAAGATGCAACGCTTATGCTAATACCAGGCGAAATGCCGCCGCCGCCGCCGCCTCCAAACAGGAAAAGAGACGCGACGGAGACGCCGGGTAGAGGGGTGGGTGTATAGCACTAGCCTGTCATCTGCTCGGCGAGTCGGGTTCTTCGTAAGATTGTGCGTTTGATGGAGCCTGCTCGCTCGCTTGGTGGGAAGAGCAGGGCATGGTGGCGGTCGTTCCATTTCAGTTTCTGTTTCGTCGATTTTCAAGCGTCGCCGGCGTTCATTAGAGGGTCTCTCCCTTCCACCGCGTTGTCGACAAAGATGCGGAACGCGCTTGGCTCGAATTCGCGCTTCGCCTGAAACGAGCCGCCGACTGTTCTGCAACATGGTTCGGCTTCTTTCTGCCTCTTCTTACACGAGGAGCCGACTGTCCTGAGAACGTGTCCAGGATATGGGGGGGGGGGGGGGGGGGGGGGGGGGGGAGGGGCAGCGTGAGTGCGCCGTTAATGCGATTAATACGAATATGGGGGAGATAGAAAGAGATTAAAATAAAGAAAGCTCTCGCACCTTGCAGAAATAAAATTTCAAAAAAAATGCCCGTATTTTCATCATGAGAGTGAGCCTGACGTCGCAAGCGCTAGTTTGTTACAGTTCTCGTTAAGGTACCAAGTAGCGCGTTGTTGGAAAACTAAGCGGAGAAAATGGACCAAATGATTACAGTGGTGAAACGTTCGAAACGGGCTGAAATGTAATCCCGATACTCTTAATGGTACGTTATGAGCAAGTTGAACTTGAGTGTATTATCTACGTGTCGACGCGCCATCACTTGTTTGTCCGATGATCCGTTATAGTCTGTATGATTCATCCAACACCGAGAACAGTATGCCAGGAAGCCATCCTGGCAAACAACCTCCGGCTTTCGGTTGAGACAGAACGCTCATCAACCAATCTCTCACCCACCGTTTCTCCCTTTCTCACCCTATTTCTCATTGCGATATTTTTTGGTCACTTAGATATGACGTTGAAGAAAAAGCTCCCCCACAAAGTTGCTCTCATTTACACAGGATTATCACCGTTCCAGTCCCCAAGTTGTAGAAAGAGTGATCTCAGACGCATTTTCCGGTGGTGGGCTCGGCGGTCTGTTTGACAAGCTCAAACAGCACCTTTATTCTTCATTTTCCTATGCTAAGCATTAGATAAAAATTCATAATGCTAAGCATTAGGATAAAATTTGTGAGCTCACTTGTCTTGTTTGTACGACGTAAGAGATGAAAATTTCTTGAACACGGAGTGTATCTGGGGCCAGTGCTTCCCCACGTGACCTTGTCTTTTTAAAGGCAGCAAGTGCCTGCCTTATCGCGTGTACGTCTCTAAAACATAAACACAGGTGATAACGAATACTTCCATATATTTTCATTTGTCATCAATACTAGAAAACGTTCTATTTTACCTTACACATAACTGAGGCGGAAATCAGTTTAAGGTACAGTGGCTGACGCTCTGAGGACTCACCCTTGCTACAAGAACGAACGAATAAGCAGAACGCAACAAGAAAAAGGCGGTATTTCTACGCTCGTTTGTCTGTCTCGTGGGAACCCCAGAGGAAAGTTTTTTTCCGGTCTCGTGAACAAAACAGATGTTCGCCTGAGTAGGCCTCTGAGATTTGCATCTGGCCGCCAAACTCCCCACCATCTTTCTAACGGAGCCCATCACTAGCTTTAGTTTCTTTCTTTACGTTCTCTCGCGTCACCTTATCTTCTGTATACGTGGCCCGCAGTCACAAAATGGTTTCCAGGTGTCGAGTACGTACCCTAGAGCGTTGCTCCTGAGAGGTCCCAAGAGGACATCCCGCGACATACATTGCAGTGCAGGAGACTGTAAGCATATTTTCCCTCACTTTGTCTTTTTTTTCTCTCTCTCTTTCTTTATGCGTAGTGAACAACATAAGGAACACATGAAAAAAATACGCTCATATTGGTTGCACTCATGCTAAGCCCACGTTGTCACTGTCGGCTTAGCATGGGTTTGAAAGAGCGACACGGAAAGTGACGCACGTCTTAGCACATTCATTTGCGCTGTTGGCTTTGGGTGCCTTGGAGTGCTAGGCTTCGCGTACGGCCGCAAGCATCGAAGAAGACATCTTTATTCCAAAACTTCATCAATAATGCCCAAATGTTGAGTATCCAACGAAGCACGTGCTTGGTTAACCTCGATGCCTTTGAAATTCCATCACTCCCTCCCTCCCTTTCTCCCTATCTATCTATCTATCTATCTATCTATCTATCTATCTATCTATCTATCTATCTATCTATCTATCTATCTATCTATCTATCTATCTATCTATCTATCTATCTATCTATCTATCTATCTATCTATCTATCTATCTATCTATCTATCTATCTATCTATCTATCTATCTATCTATCTATCTATCTATCTATCTATCTATCTATCTATCTATCTATCTATCTATCTATCTATCTATCTATCTATCTATCTATCTATCTATCTATCTATCTATCTATCTATCTATCTATCCCTTGGTTTCCTGAACTTATTCTTTATTGCCCTGTAATGTTTTTTAAAGTACGTGATTCTGCGGACCCCTATGGCTCCCACTATAGTTGCAGGCGCAGCGTTGCAAAATAAATAAATAAATAAATAAATAAATAAATAAATAAAATAATGGTTCCTGTAATGGCACTACCATGTACAACGCAATGCTCGACCGCTCGCTTTGAGATCAGCTTTGGTGAAGGAACGTTTTCTTTCTTTATTCGCAACGCCTGCAGAAAAAAAAAGAAAGAAGAAGAAAAAATGTGCTCATGGTTGTAGCAGGACATGCAGTCACTTTCACGATGAAAGATTACAAAACAGACTGTATGCTGAATGAAAGCCTGACTGTTAACTGCGAGAATCCGCCATAAAAGCATCGAATATCGCTGAACAAGACCAAATTTATTAAAATATATGATTCATCACTTTACAGTAAAACTGTACACCCCCGACACATTCATTCGATATCGTGATTCGTGAATTAAGGGCACGAAAGATAACAAGGTACAGACATACATTACGCCAGACGTAGTGCGGCAGCCCAATACTGAGCTGCTGAAAAGAAAGCAATTGAGTGAGAGATAAGAAAGGCGATGAATTTATATTGAGGACTCCAGCTGAAAGCCGCGAGCAGACTACAGCTGTTTTACCGGGTTTGAATTCACCCACTGCTACAGCAACATAATATCACAGGGGCACCCCAGACATCTCTCAAAAAAACAGTTCTTTAATTATGATGATGATGTTCACGCTAGCTGGGCGACCATTCTGGGCAATCTAGGCTGTGTCCGCAGTGTTATATCTTTCGCCACCTTCAAGGAACGTCACCTTTGATACGTTTGCATCTACCTCTCTGACACCAGGTCAGGCGGGCCAATCGTGGGAGCATTTCATCCGCATCGATGATCCTTGCCTTTGTTGACAGCGCGAGCTGCAACGAACCTGTGGCGGCAACGCAGACATACAAACGCACACATAGAAAGACAGACATACACACACAGACGCACGCGCATACGCAACACAAGCACAGACACAAACACAAACATACACACATAAAAAAGACGTATAGAGAGAAAGATACGCACACAAGCGCGCACACACACACACACACACACACACACACACGCGCGCGCGCGCGCTCACACACGCAAACACAAGTTCACACATATACAAGTACACACGTACAAACACACATAAACACGCACACGAACGCACAGACACAGACAGACACACACGATCGCACAGCTTCTTCTCTCAGCGGACGCCACTGACTGCTCGTGGCGGGTAGTATTGACGCTCGGCCGCTCAAGATTTACCCGCCATTTGGCTCCCCCAGGATCCGAACCACGCGCGCCCGCCAAGGCGCGGGTGATCTCTGCTCATTCCACGAGGCAAATATTGACTCCCCGGCTCTCGTAATTCCCCTTCCCTCTCTCTCCCTCTCCTTACCCCCTTTAACCTCTCATCTGTCTACACGTATATGTTTCTTCTTATTTCATACGTCTTCATCCTTCTTACTTCCCTTCATTCCTTAGACGCCATTCGTGCTTTTTCGTTCTTTCTGTCGTACACGTTTGCCGAGTGTCCATTTAGATCCCTCGCATTCCTGATTATTATGAAGTTGGCTCGCCGTGTCCGATTTTTCTTCTTTTACTCCATCTTTGACATTACTCCTCTCATCTGGGTGTCGACGGGTTCAGCTTTTCGGTTTGGGATCACACCCGGCAGCGTTTAATAGGACCCGAGCCCCGAAAGGACATTGACAAAGAGGTTGAGAAGCTTGTAGTGTAAGAAGTGCCGGACATACGGAAGCGCTAAGCTTGTTTGCGGGTCCGGGAAGAAAATAAAAATGCCTAGTGAAGAGAGCAGTGTGAAACTTTGGAATGGAATATTGGGAGATTGCTTTCGGCAAAGAGCTTGTTTGCACGGTTGCGTGGAAATAAAGATGTTCGGTTGAGGTGCCAACCTGAAACCGGCAAGAACTTGCGAGCATGTACGATGGAAGAGCAACGCATCGGTGGCGCTGTGTCAAGGAAATAACTTTTTTTTCTATGCGCTTTGGCAAGAAATGGACCGCAAGTGCAGGAAAGCCGCACCTATGCGACAACTCGGGGAAGTAGATGATCAGTATACAAGGTATTGCGTTTGTCTGATCGTGGCGAGAAGCAGATGAGCTCGCTTCGTTGAAACTGATAAATCCAGCGAGCGCATATCCTGCTGGGTGCATGGCAGCGACCACAATCGAGTATTCCGCATAACGCTGAATGCATTAGTCATATGGAAACTAACCGTGGTCAGGTTGCAACGTGGCAAATTGTTGCGTGATCAATATTGAAGCACAGGGTTTTGATTTATTGCTCGCAAACGGGATTCGTACAAACAAGAAAAAAAAATTAGCGCAGCTTGCATTAAGTCGCCCAAGGCTGGGTCACAGCACAGCTGGTGGGCACTTAGCTGGTCCTGGCTTGGCTAGGCTCTTACCCTCTCACCTCTCTCCCTTTCCCACCTCTCGCTATACTATACTGTACATGACTGTGCTTGCTCTCGCCAAGAATTTCTGTATTTCTCTGTCTTTATTTCTCTTTCTTTCTCTCTGTACTCGTTCTCTCGGCCATGGCCTCCGAGATTAGCCGGCGGCGCGCCGCCGGCTAATCTCGGAGGCCATGTCTCGGCCATCAGAGTTATTGTATTCCCTCGCAGGAAAAATGGGCGCGCGTGTTCTCGAAGCGAAGCAGAAGGGGACAGTGAAGAAGAGGGCGCGTGCCGCTTCATGATGATGATAATCTTCCGTCTACGACACTCAGCCAACCTCGAGCATACCAGCTCTTCTGTAAAATGCTAAATCAGGCTCCACCGGTAGGTTCCACTAACGAACACTCCTGGCGCTTGTTCGGGAGTGAAAACAGCCTATCAGAGCTGAAGTTCAATGTGGCAGCCTTGCTTGCGTAAGCCATGGATTTGGTGTGATTTTAGCGCGCTCGGTTTTCTTCTCCGCATGAATAGATCGCAATATTTGCGAGCTTGGATCGTGGTATATTGGTAGGCATGACGGGAATGTTTATAATTACTATTGGGAGCGAAGCATCTTATGGCGCAGATCAAACGGTGTGCGACGTGACCACCCTTACTGCGCATGCGCAAACCCCTCTCCAGAAACCTCCTCTCCACTTCCCCTCTCCCCTCTCCCTTTTCCCGTTAGGTCGTACGCACGCTCAGTCATTGCGCCGGCTGCGCCGGTGTCATGAGTTCCAATGTCAACATCGGTGCCAGTGGCAGTAATACCTTAACGCCTGCCGAGATCGCGGAGCAGCTGGTGGAGCAGCGGAAGGCTCGACGCGCCGAAACGCAACGTAAACGTCGGCAAGCAGACCCCGAGCTCCGGGCCAGGGAAGCCCAGCGCAAACGGCAACGTCGGCGGGAAACTGCTACGGGTGAAACGCGGGCTCGACATGCCGAAACGCAACGGCAGCGTCGGCAAGCAAACCCCGCCGTACGCAACGCCGACGTCGAAGCCAAGCGTCAGCGTCGAGCCAACGCGTCGGCTGCAGACAGACAACGCCAGTCCAACGCCCGTGCAGAACGCCTCGCTAGACAACTTCAACGCCGGGGTTCCGACGGTGCCGACGACCGGTTCCAGCGCGAATTCCTCGACTGGAGCTTCGGGCACGGCTGCAACGTGTGCGACCGACTTTTTATTAAACTGCCTGCTTCATGCACATTTGTAGGGCCACGGAGGTCTATTGCAGAGACTTTAGGGCAGCAACACCACTAATTTTTAAGCCTTTGCGTACTTTGGTGTCATAGAAAGCTTCAGCTAAAATAAAACAAGGAGAGTTACGTGATAAAACTACGATATGATTAGGAGGCACGCCGTAGTTGGACAGCTTTGACCACCTGGTCACCTGGACATCTTTGACCGCCTAGGCTGCGCGAAATCCACGCGCAATGTGGTCAGTTCTATACCCTTATCATGCGGTTAATCATAAATCGGCCAGGCGTGCAGGTGCTTGGATAAAAGACTCAGGGAGCACTATTATAACGTCAACACAGATGTTTCCGGTCGTTTAGGATTATACTGCAGAAATTATGGATGCGTTCCAGACTTTGAAAGCACGAGAATGCTTAGCCGCTCCTCCGACCAGATTAAAACCGAAGGCGCAAACACAGGAAGACCGAAGGGCGCATGTGTAAGCAAGAAAAACGGTTTCTTCATATTTATATTTAGATGAGTTAGCAGTTGTAGCGAGCAGAAGACAAGTGGACCGGGTTGTCGAACATTTCTTTATTTTATTCTGTATGTTATACATTTGATGCACTGCTGGAAATAAAATCACTTGTGAGACAGCGCTCACGTGTGTGCCCCCCTCCGTCCCTGTCTTCTCGCGCCGTTTTTCGCTTCAATATGCAAGGAACCAGAAAGACAGAATGCAGAGAGGTTAACCAGAAACGTGTCCGATTGGCTACCTTACGCGGCCGGGAGTCGAACTCGCGTCCTCGAGCTTAGCAGCATGTCATTCCAGCTGCTAGGCTACCACGGCGAGTGAATGCTTCAGCTTTCGATCACTTTCGTCGCATGCTGCAGCTTTGTCCTTCGATAATAGACATATTGTAGCGCTGAAGCACGGTCACAAAAGAAGAAACGCAGGACGACGGAACATGCGCCTCTTCTTCTTCTTCTTCTTCTTTTGTGAGTGTGCTTCAGCGCTGCAATATGTCTGTTAGCAAACACCAACTTGCCCGGCAGGGCGTTCTCCTGCAGTATTGTCCTTCGACGGTTTTTCTTTTTTTCCTGGAGATTTTCGTAATACGCCTTGCACATAGTCAACTGTAAGGTCTTCAGTTTAGTTTCTTTGCGTTGCAATGGCAAAAATCACGATGTCATCATAAGGTAGGCAGCTGTGGAATGCTGGGATATAATATTTCGTGGCCACGCGGTGCTCTTTGACATACAGTTCAATACCTGACTGCATAGGCGCCTTTAGTTCTAAGTACGATCGATTTCGCCCTCTTTAAGTTGCAGCCGCCGCGGCTGGGTGCTAGACTACAACCTTAAGTTCAGCAGCGAAACGTCAACCGTAGTGATTAATACGTACTTTAGTCACCACGGTCGTAAAGTGGTTACGGTACTCGGCTGCTGACTCGATAGTCGCGGCTTGTCTCCTAATCATATTGCGGTTTTGGCACGTCAAAGCCCAGAAATGATAATCTGCACTTTATATGTACAAACAATCCATGTGCTCTGCGGGAATTGTTTCTCTATTGGAGAAAATGTGCAAAGCGAGAAAGGAGTAGCCAGTGCCATTATATATGGCACCGACCTCTCCTATTCTCATTCATCATTTCAATAAAAGAAATTGTACAAATGCCATTGACCGCTTTATCAGTAATGACATCGGTGACGGCGCCGCTTTGACATTGAATGCTGACCTTTCTCCTAGTGCTCCAGTCAAGTCAAACGCTTACGGGGCTATTTCTCAGGTGACCACGCCGTTCCTCCAACGACGCACAGGTAAAAGAAGACCGTGCCGCACGTGCTGACGTTGAAAAACTTCTTGTACAAACCTTGTACACCTTGTATGCTGGCACACCTGTTGTATATTACTATAGTCTTCCTTCAGGCGTTGCCTCAAAGCGATAAAAATAAATTGAGCTTTTTAGAGAGCACGAAATGGAAGCAATCAAGACGTACCAATGACAACCCGTGCAGGATACCTTTGTTGACACCACAGATTGTCTCGTGAAGCGAAAATACTTTTATACAGAGAACAGGAAGGTTTTAAAACCTAATTGAAATAGAAGAGAGAGGGGATAGCTTTAAAACTGGTGGCAGAAATTTGAAGGGAGCCAACCACGGTGCTTTGAAAACCGAATTTCAAGAAATCAAGGCTTAAAAGTAGTCAGAAATTAAGAACCAAGATGAGGAGACGGGCGGACATGACCCAATGTTCGGACTAAAAGCAAGCCAAGTCAAGCCAAGATTCTGCGAGGACTGAGGCGAAGCGCAATCTATAGAGGGGCCCTATAATTGCCCGGGCAGAATGTCTCTTCTCTCTCTTTTTTTTTTGGCTTCCTCCAAAATTCTCCGTTCACGTGGTATATCTTTTTCTATTAGTTCCTACCTCACCGGTGCACCTCCTTTGTTATTTTTATTTGCCTTTCGCCTGATCTGGTAGGTGACGTTACGGGTACAGCGTTTCGCGGAGCGGCAGTGCGAGGTTATGGTGTAGTAACCGTACGAGAAACTTTTGTGCTGCGCTCAAGTGACCTCTGCTCCTTTTTTTTGTAGTACAGCCATTATTAGGTCGACATAACGATGGGTCTCGAGACAACATTGAACTTCAGCTAATAATATTAATCATGCTCAGGGTAAACCGAGACCGCTGTAAGCCTGGGAATGCGTCCACGCAGCGCTCCTCTAATGACTATCAGGCACTTCGTGAGCGAGTCCCTACTATTTCTCATTACGTTTTTCTTCAAGTAGGGCTGCTTGTTCTAAAGTTTGCATTGATATTGAGGCTGCACGAGTTATTATCGTGAATTCAAACACCTCAGAGTTTGACGTGATCGCGTCCTACGTAATAGCATGAAAGTATCCTTAAAAACTTCATAGAAGCAGTAATTCCTTGATTTTGTTAGGTCCTGTCTTATGGCAATGCGTTTCAAGGCGTGCTATGTTCTAGTTCCTGACTCGCGTTTTTTTGTGCAAATAACTGAATTGTAGATCTCAAAGAAATGCTAAATATTTATTACATTATCACCTTCATTAAGTGTTGCGCTGCTGAGCACGTGAATGAACGTCAA